>NW_025228059.1:101272-122249 GCF_018294505.1 Triticum aestivum
GCGGGCTTAGCTGCAATCCAATACTCGCCTAAGTTTGAAAAATCCTACCGAGTGAAGAGCAACCCTCTCACTCGGGGGCTTAGCTGCAGTCCAGTACTCGCCTAAGTTCTAAAAATCCCACCGAGTGAAGAGCAACCCTCTCACTCGGGGGCTTAGCTGCAGTTCAATACTCGCCTAAGTCCAAAATACGCTCCGAGTGAAATATGATTTTCTCGCTCGGGCACTTGGCCACACGCTTCGTCCTAATCTGCAAGGACGCCGAGGTGCAGTTCGACTGTGACCTTCTCCTCAGAGCTGCGCCATAAATACAATGTGCTCTCCATCCTGATCCACAAGGACGACGAGGTATAGGTCGACTGCTACCTTCTCCTCAGAGCTGCGCCATAAATACAATGTGCGCTCCATCCTAGTCCGCAAGGATGACGAGGTGCAGGTCGACCGCGACCTTCTCCTTAGAGCTGCATCACAAATACAAAGACTATTTCGAGTGAAGAAACAAGTTCAACTCAAAGTCAAACACAAGCATATTCAGAGAAAGACCAAGGTAAGATAAATCTCGCGAAGTTCTAGACCGCGAATAAAATTGCTCAGGCATCAGACCCGAAGGAGTTTAACGGTTACAAAATCACTCGGCATTCCGAGGCAAATTGAAGGCAAGGCATAAAGTTTGTTCACTCCACAGGAGGAGGGCTGGCAGGTTCGACGAACTCGTCCAGGTCGATTCCATCAGCAATCCGAGTAGCAGCAGCAATGAAGGTTTCCATGAAAGATTTACAGTCGAGCCTCTTGGTATTGGCAACCTTGATCGCTGCTAGCTTCTCTTATCTAGCTGCTTTGCAATGGACACGGGCCAGAGACAGAGCTAGGTCAGCACCACATCGAGCAGAAGACTTCTTCCATTCCTGCACTCGACCGGGAATCTCATTAAGTCGAGTCATCACAGACTCGAGATCATTCGGAAGCGTCGCCCTTGGACAGAGTGCCGTGTCGATTCGCGACACTACAGCCGTCTGTCGAGCAAGATAGTCGAGGACGCTATCAAGACGGGATTTCAGTCGGAGCACATTCATGGCGACTTCATCCTTGACAGGGGAGTTGATGGGGTCCAAGCTCGTTTCGATTCGGCCAGTCTCAGCCTCAAAGTTTTGGCAGAATTCTGCACCCACAGAGAAATAATGAGTCGACAGTTTATGGTTAGTCGACGAAAGCAAATCACTCAGTTGGAGAAAAGTACCTTCAAGCATGACGAATAGCTTCTTGGCAAGCCCTCCCAGATAATTCTCCAGTTCATCTCTCTTGCATGCGATGCCTTCCACTTTGTCGGTCAGAGTCCTCTTGTCCTTCTTCAGACGAGTCGCTTCCTTGTTGGCTTCATCAAGGGCAGTCTTCAGCTTGGCGTTCTCTTCCTCCAGTTTACCGACTGAAGCCAGCTTCTGGTCAGCGAGTCTAGTTTTCTCTTCTGCTGCTTTCTATGCGGCTGCAAGGTCCAGATCCTTCTTCGCCAGAGCTTGGTTCATTGTTTCTGAAAGAAATAACGCTTGGTTCAGAAGAAGTAAATAACACTCGATTTAGGAACGAATCAGTCGACAAGTTTTCATACCAGCGCCTTCATCCTTGGCCTTCTACAAGTTTGTCTTGGCTAACTCCAGATCGAGATTGAGCTGAATCTGCTTCTGCTCCAGGTCAGCAAAATGAGCTCCAAGTTCACAAGATTTCTGTGGTCAGAGGATGGTTAGTCGACAGATGAGATGATTGGTTACTTCAGAGCAATAGAGTGACAAATTCAACAAGTTCTAAGACTACTGCCGAATCAAAGATCCAACAATAGTCTCGGGGACTACACCCAGTGGGTGCACTTAGCGTGCCCCCACTGGTCCAGTTTCCACTCGACATGGTCCGTCCAAGCCGAGTGAGAAAGTTCTGAATCTCAGACCATAGCCGACTGCACACAGTCAACTATGGTCTCGGGGACTACACCCAGTGGGTGCACTCAGCGTGCCCCCACCAGTTCGAAGATTCAATCGACACAACCTAGTCGACTCAAGAAGCAGAACTATTCAGCAGAAATTTAAACACCTAGTGGGTGTACAGATGCGAAGTACAGATAGACAGATAGATGCACAAGAAAAGTTTTCAGGTAGCATATCCTAACAGAACAAGCGACAAGCTAAAGGATCAGTCGGAAATCAACCAACCTGGACGTTGGTCTGGAGAGCTGAGCTGGCGTCATAAGGAGCTTGACTGGCCTCCCGAACCACTTTCATCTGCTCCATCATGATGCCTTCCTGTCATATAGCTTCCTTGGCAGCACCCACTTGGTCCTCTGGGACGTGATTCGCAGTGAAGAGTGAAGACGGCGGATCAGCTAGAATCTGTGAAGTCGACGCTGAGGGCTGGGCACTCGACAATGGTACAGCAAAAGTCACAGAAGCCCGGTTGGCATCGCCGGTCTCCTGGATCACCGGTTCCATCACCGACGTCGACTGAGGCGCCTTGCCAGTTGATGTCTTCCTGCTCCTCCTCCCCATGGGCCTCAGCAGCACATCCTCATCGTCGTCTGGAAGATCAATGACATTGGGAGGAGCTGCTAAAGAATCAATCACCAGAGTTCAGCCAACCAACAAAATGGCTGAGAAAATAGAGACAAGATTGCAAGAGTCATACCTGGATTGGAGGTGACTGCGTCTTCCATTTCCTCATCTTCATCTCTGTAAACAGATGTCCTAGAGGTAGCAGCACTGCAAATCTCAAATTTTAGTCGGTCAGATCTTCTGAATGAGTCGACCAAAGATCAATTCATGCCAAACTAAAAAATCGAGTCCAAATGTTACCCAGAAGCAATGGGAACAACCACTTTGATCTTGGGCAAGGCCTTTCGAGGTTTTGACGGCGTAACTTTGGATTGCTTCGGGGCCTTCTCAGTCGGCCCAGGAGAGGACGTCCGAGGGCGCTTCGAATTCTGACCAGTCTGCGCAGTCGCTTTGCCACAGATACTTGCTGGATCATGGATGTGCTTGGATCGTCTTTCATTGCGAGGTGGTGAGTCAACTTCTTCACCGTCACCTGAGTCATCACTTTCATCGTCTTCTCCTCTGTTAGAGTGGCACTCGCCGCTTTCGCCTCCGCTCGCCTCCCCTTCTGGCTCCTGCTCCTGCTCTCCGTTGGGCATCGAGTACATCTCAGTGAAGACCTGAAAGACAACAAGTTGAACAAATGACAGTCGGTTGACAAGAACAATTACACGATAGATCAAGAAGACACTAGGAAATTTAGAGTTGGACCTTGTCTGGTTCAAAAGAGTTGTCGAGTGGAGGAATCCTCCTGGACCCTCTGGGTTATCCTTATTGCCAGTGATGCCCTGCGGCCACTGCGCCACCGTATCCTCGTCAACTTCCTCCGGGTGGATCCGAGTGGTGTCGTCAATGCCCGAATACAGCCACATCGGATGATCACGGGCTTGAAGCTGCTGAATGCGTCATCTGAGAAAGACCTCTAACAGATCCATGCCAGTCACGTCGTCGCGGACAAGCTGGACCACTCGCTAGACCAATGCCTTCACCTCCGCTTTCTCCGCCGGAGTCACTTTGAAGGTAGAGGGCTTCTCGACTCGAGCCATGGAAAAGGGGGAAAGTCCAATCGACTGGCCTGGAGTTGGCTGGTCTTTGCAGTAGAACCAGGTCGACTGCCACCCTCTGACAGACTCGGGAAGAATCATGGCTGGGAAGGTACTCTTACTCCTCATCTAGATCCGAAGACCCCCGCACATCTGGATCACGTGTGTCCTCTCATCACTCGGGTTGGCTTTTTTGACCGACTGAGAACGACAGGTGAAAATGTGTTTGAAGAGACCCCAGTGCGGTCCACACCCCAGAAAATTCTCATAGATGGACACGAATGCGGCGAGGTACGTGATGGTATTGGGAGAAAAGTGGTGAAGTTGAGCTCCAAAGAAGTTCAGAAAGCCTCGGAACAAAGGATGGGGAGGCAGAGAAAAACCACGGTCGACATGAGTGGCGAGAAGGACGCACTCACCCTCCTGCGGCCGCGGCTCGGTTTCGTCCTCCGGAAGCCACCAAGATCCATGGGGAATCAGTCCCCCTCGGCCAAATTCTCCACATCCTCCTTCTGGATCGTCGACCGAATACAATCGCCCTAGATCTAGCCAGGCGGTAGACCAGATCTCGACGAGGACCCTCCCCGGCTCGTCTTATTCCCGTTCGCCTTCGCCGTCGCCTTCTTCACGCTCTCCAGAGCCACCGTCTTCTCCTTCCCCATTGTGGAGGGTGGAGCCCAAGCAGAGCGACGGCACCGAGGGAGGAGGTGGATGCGATGGAGAAACAGAGGAGGAAGGGAGAAAATGGGGCGCACTATGCAGAAAACCCCAGTCGCGACGCTTTATATAAGGCCTTCTCCCGAGTGGCCGAACCGTGGGCCCAGGTAATCCTGTCAAATCCCGCAACAGTCGTGCGCGCAGTACGTGGCGAAAAAGGTGGCGCGGAGATCGAGGCGCCCCTGCCTAATCCACTCCGATTACTGCGGCCTCCTCCATCCCACGCGCTTCCCAAAATTTCGAATCCCGCAATATCCTGGGGCGATAGATCAATCTGTCAGGCCGAAGATTTCATACCATATTGAAACACTCGAAGCTTATCATCGAAAGTTCATTCGACGACTTCTGAATGGCTCAAGGCGACTGAAAATGAAGTTGCAGCTTTTCGCGTGGTTCACCAATCTAAGTACAGTGCTTCTGAATCAGGAAAGTTGAATCGGAACCACCTTCAACTTCAATTACACTCGGACCCAGAACCATTCGGGGGCTAATGATGATGACATGTACCTACGGTAGGGAAATAGACCTGATCTAAGTACCCTACCTAAGGACACTGCCCTACAGTCAAAGACATCCAAAGGACAGCAGATTCCGCCGACTGGAATCTCCACAGGACTCGACCCACTCGACTGAGTGTTCACTCGGATACCCCAATTCCATTCGACCCAGAATCCACTCGGAGAACAGAAGGTCTAAGGTCACTCTGAATGACAACGGTCGGACGTTCACTCCGTAGTCTTAATGGTCATTTATGTAACTTTAATGCTGGCGCTACCAGTAACGTTCCTATCTTTATATACATTGAACCCTGTGTAACTGAGGGCCGGAGGGGTTTGGCAAACTCTATATAAGCCACCCCCCTCCTCAGGAACAATGGTTCGCACCCCCTGTAACTACACACGCATAATCCAATCGACCAAGATCCCGAGCACCCAGACATAGGGCTGTCACTTCCACTGTGAAGGGCCTGAACTCGTAAATCTCGTGTGTACAACCTCACCATAGCTACTATCTTGCCTCCTCATACCAACCCCCATTCTACTGTCAATCTTAGAACCACGATAGTAACAGGTTATCGGATCCAAAACCGGACCCGATAGCTTAACGGCGACCCGTTACGGTGGATGCCACGTGTCGGTTACCCTTGACGAAAGCACTTCCATGATGCGTCATTTATCGTCATGGAAGTGAACACTTCCGTGATGATAATTTTGTTATTGTCATGGAACACTTCTATGACAGCACAGGTCCGACTATCTTGATTCTGTCATAAAATCGTCATGGATGTAAATACATGACAGAAAAGGTGACCTACTGTGACAAACATGTATCATCACGGAAGTGTACTTTTTTTAGTGTAACAAATTAAAGACCGACACTCTTAATTAAACAAAACAAAGAGTACTGCTACGGATGGTGCTTGTCAATCTCCGTCGCCGCCTCCATGTCTAGCTCGCGCCCGACGATCTCCTAGGGAAGGGGCACCATGGCATCCATTGCACCATACTCGGCAAGCATCTCGCCATCCGCATCCACCATATCTTTGGAATAGGCCGCCACGAGCTAGGCGTGGGCGGACGTGATCTGGGCTTTGGCGGGCTCCATCATGTCAAGGTATGCCGCGCAGGAACGGACGGCTGCTCGAACACTCTCGGCGATTGACAACTCTTCGGCCGTGGGTGGCCGACCGTTGTCGGAGAAGCTTCTTTCGATTTGTGCGGTGAGCGCCATGAGCTGGGAGTGGCCGGCCTCCATCAGGGCTAAGGCCGCCGCTGCAGAACGGACAGTTGTTGTGCCGCTCTTGCTAGTTGCTATCCCCGAGGCAGATGTTGCTGCCGCCGCTTGAGAAGCAACAACGGCCGTTTGGGCTGCCTTGGCCGCCTGGTCGCAGATTGTGGTCGCGCACACGAAGCTTGTTAGCACGCGCCTGGCGGCTGCGGCCGCGCACTCACCGCAGTGGGCCACCGAAGTTGCCCTCACGACGCGGGTCAATGTCCCCATCTTTCACCGGCGACGATTGAACAGTGAAATAATATTTGGGGAGCGAGCTAGTGTGCTTGACACGCCGGCTGTGGACTGTAGCCGTCGTACCTTCTCGCGTAAGCCGTATGCGTACTATACTCCGATGGTGCTCCAAGATATTTTGTGCTACATCTCACACGGTTGGTGATAATAAACTGTGTGCGATCTACTTGATTTTTTGTCTTGATTTGAATTACATAATGGGGTCACAGCTGCAATGGACGGTGTTTGAATTGCTAAAACTTTTATCTGTAGTGAACATGCAACTATAGGTGTGTCGTCAAATATTGGAATTATTCAGGGTTCGTTTGGACGTTTTTATACATTAACTTGGTTTTGTAGGCATTTCAGGTGCACAATCGAAATTTAAACTACATGCACTTGCTCCGGTGCAGCAACATGGGTTGTAAAATCATACATGTGTCCATGGGTTTATGCTAATGTCCCATGCAAGAAATGGGGATGAATTTCGAACACCACATCACCGTGGCTCTCCGGCAAATGTTGAGATACCTGCCTTTTAAATTCTAGTAAATCCAAAACTCGTCTGAAATTCATGAAACATGGCATGCTATCATGGAGCGGCATCAACATGCTGTGGTAAAATGTTTGTTCCATTTGGGGCAGGTTTGGGCATAAGCTTGTCACAACAAGCCTGATGGTTTCGGTAGGGAACGTGCCACATTTGGGGATGAAACGATATCCATTGCCTCTTATTGCTTTCAAAAATTTCTAGTGTCAACATAGAACAACAGGAGTGTTGTGTTAAATTTTGGAATTTTTCAGGGTTCGTTTGGACATTTTTATACATTAACTGGGTTTTCTAGGCATTTTATGTGCATAATTCAAATTTGAACTACATGCACATGCTCCAGTGCATATAAAATGGTTGAAAAAACAAATATGTGTCCTTGGTTGCATGCTTAGGTCTCATGCAAGAAATGGGAATGAATGTCAAACACCCTGCCACCGTCACTCGGCCGCAAACATTGAGATACCTGGTTTTTAAATTCTAGTAAATCCAAAACTCATCTGAAATTCATGAAACTTGCCATGCTATCATGGAGCGGCATCAACATGCCGTGGTAAATTTTTTGTCACATTTGGGGCAGGTTTGGCTATAAGCTTCTCACAACCAAAGCTTCTCACAACAAGCCTGATGGTTTCGGTAGTGAACGTGCGAGCGGTACGTCGCGCAAGCTCACTGGGAAGCAAGCCCTTTGACTTCCATGGCCGCCCGCCTTGCTGGCATCCTCTCCATTAATCGTGCCAAAGTCGTAGTTTAATACGGTTTTAAATGTAAAACACTCATCGCAAATGTTTTAGTTAGAACACCTGTATGCAAACCGACAGCTTCCCCAGGAAGCCAAGGAAAAATGTGCCGAGCAGGATTTGTGCAGCTCTTGATCACAAACGTTTTAGTTAGAACACCCGTATGCAAACCAACAGCTTCCCTAGGAAGCCAAGAGAAAATGTGCACACACCTTGATCTGGCTGATCTCTTGTCTCAACGCAAACAGTTCATCTGATTGAACCGCATGCCGTATATCGCACACACCTTGATCTGGTCGACCGTTTCTTTTGTGTTGACTAATCACAAACAGTTCATCCGAGTGAACTGTATGTTATATATCGCATACACCTTCATCTGGCTGCCTGTTTCTTTTGTTCCTCCTCATCACAAACAGTTAATTGAACTGAACCGTATGCCCTGCATCGCACACGCAACTAAAATCTGAATCGTGTTTGATGCATCCGTCATCGCAAACGTTTTGCACCTTTTTTGATAGTTTTTTTACACCACCGTTTGTGATTATTGCATCACACGCAGTTTTGTCGAAGGGTCTCTGATCGTAGTGTTGCGTTAGCAGCATCCTGCAGTAGTGGTGGCCGGTGGATCTGGCCGTATCCACCCCATGCTCGGTGTACTTTCTTCCGTACGGACCTGGGTCACCTTGTGTGGCTTGCTGGTCCTCGATGCGGATGGAGCTGGAGGTGGGTTCAGACAGGGAGAAATCTTTCGTCGGCCCTGGTCGACGACGACGCCCGAGGGCTCCGTTTCTTCTCCATTAAGACGTTCATTGGATCTGCCTATATCTCCACCACGCCCTTTTCTCCCCTGAGTGAAAGCCCTAACCGCGGAGGGCGGCGACGACGTCTTTGGCATCGTTCCCTTCTTGAAGGCGCCGCCTTGGGAGCTATGTGGCCGGTGGACACCATTCGATTGGCATTGGAGGCAATCTGGACCAGGAGGTGGTGCAACATGGCATCTACCGCGATGATGACGGTTTGTCCCGGCGGCATGCTGCAACAGAGCCTCGGCGCCGAATCCGTTATGGTGGTGCGTAGGGAGGTTTCGCTGTTTGGCGTCGTGGTGGCGTCGACGACATGCCTAACATGGTCGAAGCGTCAGTACCTGCTCTGAAAAATGAATCAGTGGAAGACGGTGACGGCGGACTCTGAGAGTGTGATGGACCGGTATGTGCCCCAGACCCGGCAAGCGGCTTGGGTGGGCCCTCTAGCTTTAGATGTTAGGCTTTGCTGTGAAGTCTGTTCGGTATTCGGCTTAGACTATCGACACCCCCTCAGCAAATGGATAAGAGTAGCAACAGATGTTGCCAAGATGGTGGCTTCAGGCTTATTGATATATTACTTTGTAAGGTCTTTATAAATAATTAATAAAATGGTTGCATGCATCGCCCAGATGCATGCAGAAGCCGAAGGTCATCCTCTTTATTTTTAAAAAAGCTGACATGTTCTCAAAATGATGATTATAGACTTAGGGCATATACAATGCATAGCCTCAGGGTGATGCCCCGTGCGCCATGTAGGATCGGATGCCAGGAAAAGTAGGTTCTCATGAAGCAACGTGATCCTCTATAGGAGGCGGGTGCTTGGGTAGAAAAAGTATGGTCCCGTACATAAAGCTAAAAAAATTGAAGTAGAAAGTAGGGATGGATGTGCAGCGAGAGTCTACTTTCTATTCTTTGCTGAGACCCACTAGCAGTAGCTTCTGTTTGGGAGAAAAAAATCAATATGTATGCCTCAAGTTACTTTTTGTAATGAGGCATCTGTATCGATATGCCATCATTGTACATGTCCTTATTCTGTTCGTTTTCCTTGTCTCGACTTTGTTTCCAAATAGAATTCTCATCTCTAAGATTCCTCTCACGTATTATTCCATTTTACACCATGCGATGCGGATCCAACGGCTTTGAAAAAAGAACTGCTCCAACATGTGTGAAAACTTAAAAATGTGTGATTTTCTAAATTACGTAAAAATAATCAAAACACGAGAACATTGTCTTGAAATACCTTTTTTTCTAAAATTATAGGAACGTTCTCTAAAACATGTGAACACCTAAAATTACATCAATTGGTAAACATTTTCAAGATGCACGGTCATTCTTTTAAAATATGCTAACACTTTGTAAAAATGCAGTAACTCATTATTAATTTTTCGACAAAGAGTAACACTTTATTTGAAATACTGGAACATTTATTAAAAACATAAAGTGAAACAAAAAGTAACGAAGAAATAAAAAGGCTCGTGAGCGCACGACAATTGTTCGGTTCGCTCGCTTGCTTTGGTGTTGTTATCGCTCAAATGGATGAGCCTGACAGATAGCAACGCTATACCTACTACGCAAGCACCCTCAGTTCCCGTAGTTATTTAATCAAACGCCCGCATGAAAGAGGCCCACATAGCAGCCCCTGCGAAACTGCTGATAGGCTAAGCGTTGGCCCATCAACGCGACCTACTGTCACCTGCTCGGTCACTGATTCCCTCTCGTTAGGGTTTTGTGCTCTCGGCGGCGACTCTGTTGCCTCCGTTGAGATCCATCTTGTTCCCTCTCGTCGACCGATCATCGAGACGTGGCTGGGACTCCTGATCCCTGCCGCCCCTCTCCTGGACGGCGGCTCGGTGTAGGGCAGCAAAACAGTTTCAAAAAGCCCGGCGTTCTGCAGCAACGGGCTAGGGTTTTGGCTTATGGCGGCGAAGATGGGTCCTGGATCAGCGTCGACCGATGCCTCATCCATCTGCGTCGGAGGTAGAGAGGATGATGGCGGAGCTAGGCCTGTGTGAAGAAGATATGGATGATGTGGTGGTCGATGTGGGATCTATTCCTCAAGACGCAGCCAGATGGATGGTGGTAGCTAGGGTTCATATCGATAAAACCTATAGCCAAGGATGATTTTTCAGAAACATGCGAGCAGCCTGGGATCTGGCTCAGGTGGTGAACTTCAAACCTCTGGAGGCGAATCTCTACACGCTGCAGTTCCGATGCCTCGACGACTGGGAAAGAGTCATGCAGGAGGGCCCATGGAACTTTCGAGGACATGCTGTGATCATTACTCCGTATGATGGGGTGACTCAACCATCTCAAGTCAAGCTTGATACCTTGGATATATGGATCCAGATACATGATGTTCCTAGTCTTTATGCACTGCTGTCGTCGCTGGCTTCCAAGGTGGGAGAAGTTCTGTTTGCTGAGACTTCCTCGCATGATTTTACCGGTAACTTTTATCGTGTTTGGGTGAAGATCAACGTATATAAGCCCCTGAAGAACGCGGTGTCACTTGTGAGGGAATCCAAGCGGCAGATATACAGGGTCAAGTACGAGCGGCTGCCGGATTGGTGTGCGGCATGTGGTCATCTAGGCCATACGTTTAAGGAACATGGTGGCAGGATTCACCTCAAATCTGCATTGGCTTTCAAGGATCTTCGCGCTTCGTGGTCTCTGAGGCGAGGCGCAGGCCCTGGAGGAGAAAGGGGTCGCCGTGGAGGACGGCGAGGCGGCCGAGGTGGAGGAAACAGAGGGCCACCAAGAGACGATGAGGAAGGTTACAGAGAGATGATGATCATGAGAGAGGTCTGCAACCAAGTATGGATGATATGTCTGTCGATGACCCAAGTAGAAAGAGGGTTAACAGGGAGGAATCAGGAAAAGACGCCATGGTGAAGGAAAAGCAGAAGGGGGAGCCAAGTGCTTTAGCACTCGCCATTGTCCCGGTGGGTGCTGGCATGGTCAGCCCTCCCCTGATCAGAGACCCGAAACGTTCGAGGACGGAAGATGAGGAAAGGGACATCTCAAGCATCCTGGTGAAGAATTTGGCGGGCTCCTTCGAGGAGCGCCGCCGGGCCCAATGAGTACTTTCTGTTGGAACTGCCGCGGTGCGGGCAACGCCGCGACAGTCCAAGAACTTCGCGATTTCGCGAGGAAGCTTGCCCCTACCCTTTTATGTATTGTTGAAACTCAGATAGAAGGATCTAGGGTAGAGAATTTCGCTGGCACATTGGGATATGATAATGCGTATGCAGTTGATAGTGAAGGTAGAAGTGGTGGAATTGGAATCTTTTGGAACAATGAAATAAAGATTGAAATTTTAGGTTACTCTCGTTATCATCTGGACGTGTCTGTAGAGGAAGAAGGTCATGATGCTTGGAGATTGACGTGTGTATATGGCGAGGCTCAAACACACCTGAGATACCGTATCAGCACATCTAGCTCTCTTCCATGGATGTGCATAGGGGATTTCAATGAGGTTTTATGCTCAAGCGAACATGTTGGGATTGGGATGAGGAGCAATGCCCAAATACAAGCTTTTAGAGATACGGTGGATATTTGCATGTTACTTGACATCGGATACCAAGGCAGGCCGTGCACGTTTGAAAAGAGAGTGGTTGGAGGGACATATACCAGATGCAGACTAGATCGTGCGCTGGAAAATGTACCATGGATGGCTCGTTTTGCTTCTGCTAGTCTCGAGCACCTAACGGCGGCGACATCAAATCACTGCCCACTTCTTCTGGACTTTGGGCGAGGGCAGAGAAATCTACATGAACGCACATTCCGTTACGAAGCAATGTGGGAAAAACATGAGGAGCTGAAGGGTTTTGTTTAGGCAGAGTGGGCGGTGCAGGGCACATGCAATAACGTCCAGGACCTGCATGAGAAGCTACAGCGGGTTTCGGCGGGGCTGACAAAGTGGAGTAAGCAGTCGTTCGGGAGCGTACGAAAGGAGATCGAAGATTTGAAAAGGAGGCTGGATGAACTCCGGGGCGATCCACTCAGAGCTGCGCCCACACATGTTGAGCTAAAGACCAATGAAAGACTAATTGAACTTTATCATCGCAAGGAGACCATGTGGAGACAGTGATCAAGAATTGAATGGCTGGCCTCGGGTGACAAAAATAGTAAGTTTTTCCACATGCGAGCGAGCCTAAGGAGAAATAAGAATATGATCAAAGCTTTGGAAAATTCATTGGGTGTTCTAGTGGATGACCCGGCTGAGTTGAGGGCAATGACGAATGCTTTTTACCAGAATCTGTATACTTCAGAAGGAGTGCAAGGAATACAGCAGGTTATTGATCATGTGCCTAGAAAGGTGACTGATGCCATGAATGCAGACTTGTGTGCACCTTACACTAATGATGAGGTAAAAAAGGCGATGTTTCAAATGTTTCCCACTAAAGCACCTGGCCCAGATGGCTTCCCTACATTGTTCTATCAGAAGCATTGGGATGTGTGCGGTGAGGATGTGACGAAGATAGTTCTAAGGATGAGGAAAGCCCGGAGTCTATCAATGACATACTGTTGGTACTGATCCCCAAGGTGACTAATCCCAACCTCCTCTCTCAGTTCAGACCGATCAGTTTATGCAATGTGCTATATAAGATTGCATCGAAGGTAGATGCAAATAGACTGAAGCTTGTCTTACCAGACATTATCTCGGAGGAGCAATCTGCGTTAGTGCGAGGTAGAATGATCACGGATAACATAATATGTGCCTATGAATGCTTACATTTTTTTGACAGAAAGACTGTAAGGGAACCCCCTACAGTATAATTGGTGCAACAAACCCAAATTGCAAGTACCATGCCTTGAACCTGGGTGGGTCGGAAGGCATCAGCCCCTTCCTACCACTAGGCTATGCCTTAGTCTGCTATGAATGCTTACATTTTATGAAGAGAAGAAGGTCAAGAAACAACAGCTTCTGTGCTTTGAAGCTAGATATGATGAAAGCCTATGATAGGCTGGAGTGGTCTTATTTGAGGGCCATCATGGAGAAGTTGGGGTTTGCAACAAGTTGGATTGACACAGTAATGGCTATGGTTTCTTCAGTTTCTTTTTCAGTTTTGTTCAATGGAGAAAGACTCGAGCGTTTTTATCCATCAAGAGGAATTCGGCAGGGAGATCCTATCTCACCTTACCTATTTTTTATTGCAGCAGAGGGCCTTTCGTGCCTCCTGAAATCCAGTTCACAGTCATCTTCACTTACAGGTATTAGAGTGGCGCCAACGGCCCCAGCCGTGAACCACCTTCTATTTGCAGATGACAGTCTGTGGCTTTTCAAATCTAGTGTTGAGGTTGCAGAAAGAGTTTCAAACCTACTGACACTGGAAAATCATCAAAAAATTCAGTAAAGGTTGCCCACAAGATCTCAGAGACGGAGTCAAAAACATTTTGAACGTTCATAATGAGTCCCTCAATGAACGATATCTTGGAATGCCGACATATGTGGGCCAGTCAAAGAATGGCACGTTTAAATACTTGCGTGATAGGGTTTGGGAGAAAGTGAAGGGGTGGATGCAGAAGCTGTTATCGGCGGCAGGGAAGGAAATCCTTATTAAATCAGTAGCGCAAGCTATACCAGTCTTCTCAATGGGGTGTTTCAGGCTGCCAAGGGGGCTTTGTGACAATATCACATCTATTATTCATCAGTTCTGGTGGGGAAGCAGTAGGGGTAAACGCAAACCAGCTTGGGTGGCGTGGGACATCATGATCAAACCAAAGCATATGGGAGGAATGGGGTTTAGGGATTTGGAGCTTTTCAATTTAGCTTTGCTCTCGAGACAGGCCTGGAAGTTATTGAATGAGACCGAATCACTGAGTGCAAGGTTGTTGAAGGCTGTTTATTATCCGGATGTGTCACTACTTCATGCGGAGTTGGGGTTGCACCCGTCTCAGATTTGGCGAGCGATCTTAGATGGAAGAGATGTGTTGGATCAAGGTGTGATTAGAAGAATTGGTGATGGAGCCTCTACCAGGATCTGGGACCATAACTGGATCCCACGAGCAAGCTTCAAGAGACCGATTGCATCATTGGTTACAGCCCCGCCTCATATGGTTTCTGATCTTATTGAGACGACCACGACTTCTTGGCGAGAGGAGCTGATCCAAGCAGTTTTCACTGAGTTTGATGCGGAAGCAATATTGAAAATACCTCTATGCACACGACGAATCAGTGACTTCTGGTGCTGGGTGAAGAACCTCGTGGAAATTTTTCAGTCGGGTCTGCATATCGCATGCTGGTTCGAACTAAGTATGATAGAGAGGGCTGGCTTGAAGAACGAGAGACGTCGTCTTCCAGTGAGGGGGATAGCAAGGAATGTAGAGCCATCTGGAACGTTGAGGTACCAAGCAAAATCAAGGTTTTTCTGTGGCGACTTGCTCGACACTCGATACCATCGGGTGATGTTTTACACAGGAGGAACATGGCAACGACAGGGGCATGCAGGTTGTGCGGGTCACCCGACTCTTGGAGACATGCGCTGCTGAACTGTCCGATGTCGCGCTGCACTTGGGCGCTTTCTTCGGAGGCCATTTTGGATCAGCTGAGCTTTCAACAACAAGAGTGCCCCAAAGCGTGGATATTTGCAATGATGGGAGCGCTAAAACCTGATGATTTTGTTAGATTTTCGGTCTCACTCTGGGCCATGTGGGGAGCAAGAAGGAAAGCATTGTATGAAGGCTTGTTCAAGTCACCCCAGACGACACACGGGTTCATAAATTCTTATATATCTGATTTTCAGGTCATAGCCGCAACGATAGCAGGATCAGGGGGTGGAACCATGCAACACCCGACCTGGATCGCTCCTCATGAAGGTTTTGCGAAGCTGGACGTGGATGCGGCTGTGGGTCGTGGGAGCCAATTTGGAGCTGTGGCGGCAGTATGTAGGGACCAAGATGGCAATTTTCTTGGGGCATCGACTTTTATCTTCAAATATATTAAAGACCCTGCTACACTAGAAGCATTGGCAGTAAGAGAAGGCCTTGATCTTGCAGCAGATTTAAACATATCAAAGGTACATGCTGCTACAGATTGCAAGGGTGTGGCAAATGAGATTGGCAGGAAAAGCACAACGGCTTATGGACCAGTGGTCAGAGAGATTGAGTTACAAACGTCCTCTTTTATTTCTTGTAACATAGTTCATCAGTCTAGGAGCTCAAATTTTGATGCTCACAACTTAGCAAAGCATGCTTTAACTCTGAGTGTTGGCCGCCATGTTTGGATAGGCCAGCGTGAAGGCATTTTATTCGTCCCTGTAAACATTGTGACGACGTAATAAAACTTTGCGAGGTTACCTAAAAAAACTGCTCGGTCACCGCCTGCCCTCCTTCATTCGTTCGGTCAACCATTGACTACTTGATAAGGTGACCGTTAACTTCTGGGGGGAATCATTTCTCGTGGAATTGATTTTTTTACGAGTATTTTTTTCATATATATAAAAAA
This sequence comes from Triticum aestivum, assembly GCF_018294505.1. Taxonomy (NCBI): domain Eukaryota; kingdom Viridiplantae; phylum Streptophyta; class Magnoliopsida; order Poales; family Poaceae; genus Triticum; species Triticum aestivum. Next base: position 117,144 of record NW_025228059.1, read on the forward strand.
TTCACAAATTTGAAAAAAAAAGTTTGCTAATTACAAAAAAACATGATTTTGATTTTTTTCATAAATTTGAAAAAAAATTGCGAATTTGAAAACGTTAATGAATTTGAGAATGTTCACAAATTTTATTCCAAAAAATCATGAATTTGAGTAATGTTTGTAAAATTTGAAAAAAAAGGTTCATGAATTTGAAAAAAGTTCATGAATTCAAAAAGAATATGATTAAATAAATATCAAATTTGATTTTTTTGCCTATTAGAAAAAATTGCAAAATTGGAAAACAAATGGTGGGTTAATAAAAAGAAGAAGAAGAAGAAGAAGAAAATAGAACAAAAAAATCAAAAGCTTCCCAAAATTGTGGCAACTATTCATCGCATTAAGCGAGACCGATGATTCTCTCGCGTAGAGCGAGAACAGTATCGGCCGCCCATATAACGCCCAGATACTTAAAAAAATCAGGATGAATGAAGAAATGGGGGCACCGAGGGATGGAACCATGGTCTCCCGGCTGCCCACACGGGCTAGTAAGCACTCGGCTCATCATGGTTTCGTGATTACCTAGTCGGGTGTGGCCTACATTAGGCGAATCGAGCTGCTTTTTTTACTATTTTTTCAGAGTTCTACCTTTCCTGTTTTCATACCATTTTATCGGTTTACATACTTTCTTACACTGTTTTCACCGTTTTTGTTTTTTTATTTGCTTTTGTTTGTTTCTTATCTCAGTTTTCATTGGATTTTTGCTTTTCCTTCCTTTCATTTTATTTATTTATTTTCTTTCTTGGTTTTCATCAGTTTTCTTTGTATTTTTCATTCCTTTTGCATTTGTTTCTTTGTTTTTTATTTTGTTTCTTTTTCCGTTTTCATTTTTTGTTATTCTATTGTTTATCATTCTACATTTTTGTATATCTCAACAACATTTTCCTAATACACGTTTAACATGCTTCCAATACAAATTTAACATTTGTTTAATACATGGCCAGCATTTTTTTTTCTAACACACACTTTAACATTTTTCAAATACAAGAATAACATTTCTTGAATACTTGGCCTATTTGTGTTATACACACTTTTAAACGTTTTTCAAATGCTTGATTAATATTTTACAAATAAAAAGATTTAACATATTTGAATACATGTCAACATTTTTCTATGCACATTTATCATTTTCAAACACTTCACTAACATTATTCAAAAACTTATTCAACGTTTTCAAATGGTTGATTAATATTTTTATATACATGATCAAAAAATATGATCATTTTTTAATAGCTGGTCAACACTTTTTCTATAAACATTTAACATTTCCCAAATGCTTCTTTTACACTTTTAAAAACACACGTTCAGCATTTTTTTCAAATTCTTGATTAACATTATTATATATGTGATAATAAAATCATCATTTTTGTAATACATGATCAACAATTTTTGTATACACGTTCAACATTTTCTGAATGCTTGATTAACATTTTTCAAATAGTTGTTCAACATTTTCCGAATGCTTAATTAACACATTTTTCAAATATTTGTTCAACATTTTTCAAATATTTGTTCGAAATTTTCCAAATGCTTGGTTAACATTTTTTGAAATATTTATTCACCATTTTTTCAAATATTTTTTCAACATTATTCGAATGCTTGATTCACATTTTTCAAATACTCGATGAATATTTTTCAAATAATATGTATAGTGTTTTTTGTAATATATATATTTAAAATATTTTAAGTATAAACAAAAGTACAAAAATAAAGTAGAAAAACACAGAAACATAAAAAAACAGAAAAATTGGATGTGGCATCTCGCCCGCATGGGCCGGCCCACCTTGCTCCGCCCTTCAGTAAGTCGCGCCCTTCCAAAACTATTCATAAGCTACCGAAAAACTAGAAGTGGGTCGCTTTATGGGCCGGCCTAGTTAAATCGCGGGGTGTGCACCGTGTACCATTTGCGCTTTAAACGGACGCCATAAGTGCCGGTATATTCCGGCCAGGCCTACGAGACATAATTTTGAAGGACTTGTTAATTAAGAAGGCTCAACGGTTCAACACAAAGGCCTCAAGCTACGCATACACCCACATCTTGTGAAACCGCTTATACTCAGCTTGCTGCTCTATTGTGATGTTGTTTTGCATTGAGATAGTTTGTATATGTGGCAACCCAAACCAGCATATACAATAGTAAGCTTTTGCAAAACAAAACAAACACAACTATTGAACAAGTTTTGGGTAGGCATGAAATCGTTCTCAAAATGACCTCAAACGCGAAGCACTCAACATGAAAGTTGTGCTTTTGATCGAAACGGACAACTTTGCTTTTTTGGCCATACGTAACTTCTATAGTCAAAATAGTGTGCTGCAGAAAAATGCCTCGGAGCCTCCAGGATTAACAAAAATATTGAGATGATGTGTGTAAAAAATTGCCTTGAGCCTCCATGGGACCTCTCGGCTTAACACCAAATTACAACATTTTGCATGAAAAATTTCTAAGTCGAACTCAATAATTATAATAATGACTTTATTGTAGTTTGCTGAGTACATTTTTAGACTAAATTACCTGGCCCGCCATAGTACGTATGCATACCATACTTATCAAAGTCATAGCCAGCAACTGTATATTTCGTGGAATCACTACTGACTACAAGGGCTTTGTTCACATTTAGAATATCAAGGTTGCCGTTCTCATCAACAATTTGGACGCCTTTTACAAAAGCTGCCTGTCCATAACCTTCAGTGGCAAAATGCCCACTACCCATTTGTGGAGAATCTGATGAAGCCGTCGGGCCCGCAACATAGCCACCCCATAATGTGAAATTACCTTTGTCCTTAAGGTATGTGAATAGTGAATTTGGCCAGTATCCAATGGGTGTATTGTCTTTACCATATGTTACCCACCAGTTCTTTGTCATTAAGTCCTAAAATAATTCAAGACACATAATGAAAGACTATTAATGCATACAAGGCTATTATGCTAAATATTATAGCGTGCATTTGATTCTATTCCTCTAAAGATATATATCATCTTATAACATGGGTTTCTAATCAATAAAATATATATGTTAATAGTTGAAATTATTTCTAGATTCTTTTTTTATGGTATGATAATCTAGGAGTTCAGCTTTAAGCCATCATATTTCTGATATATCAAATTTGTGTCAAAAGATAATATGCAGGTGTAAGACGATAGGAAGCATATCAATAATGATTATGTTAAGTAACTCAATCGATATCATAGTGAACTACCTATATCGCCTATGCTCATAATACAACCATCATGAGAAACTAAAATTAGAAAAATAAGAGAGTACCTTGTAAATAAGGACCGTAATCACATATTGTTTTCCATTATAGACTGAAACAGGTTGTAATCTTCCTCCAAGAACAAAGTTGTGGTTAACTTGCACAAAACCAGGGCATGTGTGATCATAGCATGACTTGCTTTGTCCGCCTTCTTCACCCTAGCACCCATGTTTGCTTAAGGATCAATAAAAACTATATATTTGCAATTTTTCATTATAATATATCCATAGTTGATAATAGAATGTGTGTCAAAAAATATCATTTATTACCCAAGAAACATGAAACCTCGCCGAGCTATCACCAGCCAAGTTTGGAGCTACCGAATATCCAGCAGCTATACTATCAAGGCCAAATGGTCCGAAGTATCAATTTGAATACTTGTTGCACTGAGATCTTTACTAGATTTCTTCACCTTTGGCTCATAAACATTTATTATAGCTCTCGCCCCATATACATCACCATAATATTTGATTCCTGTCACCTACAAGCGAAAATAGTTAACGCCAGTTAGTGTAATAATTCAATTTAACCAACACATTACATCTTTATGTTGCAAGATGAGAGTCAAATGGAACATAGGTAAAACACTTCAGGAAGTGGTGGAGAAACATGGTAAAACAAATGAAATGCCTTCAGATACGACTGAAAGAACGTCAACACATGACATATTATGTTGTTGAATGGAAAATGAAAAATGTATTGTTCAATTTTTAAATAAAGATGTCATTTGTATATTCTAAGCATTCATCTTACTGAGTGGATTGCTCCGTTTATAAATTGAGTTACTCACATGCATATATTTTATCTTACAACCCTCACTAAAAGATTAAATGTCAGCACTCAAAGATGCCTCTGCACTAGAATAATCTTTTAGAATTTTAGTTTGTATATGTTGCCTTGTATTTAGTTAGCTATGTTTACATTTCATTATGTATGCAATAGCTACGTGCTAGTCTCGTATTTAATGAACCTATGATAACGAGATTGTTCTGAAAATGAAATAATAGAAAATTCACCTCTTGTTGATTATCCTTGCTAATCACTGCATTAATATAGAGTTGTCCTGCTATATGCTTCATTCTACTGTTACGTAGTATTGGAACCGTTCCTCTTGGGCATTCAACAATAGGCGGATGTGCTTCAAATACATCATGTAGGAACGGAGATGTGATATTTAGTCCATTCGGAAAGGAGCTTGGTTCCATCTATTTGACAAGAAAACCTTGATCACCTTATAGTCAATGTAAGGAGCCAATATAAATTATGATTCTCAAAACTAAAAGTGAGTAGCAGAAGAAACCATATGAAAAATTATAATTCAAAGCATTGTATTATCATGAAAATCATGAACGATTCCCATAATTTTCTTCATGCCTAGCATTCATGTATATGAGAAAAAAATAACAATCATTATGTTCCCGAAAATCAATCTACATTAGTTTGAGACAAAACATAATTGTAAACCATATCTTTATGAAAGTAATTTACCTGAATTTTGTGGTCTTTCAATAACGGGTGGTTAAAAGCTGGTTGAAGATTCACATCAACGCAGTCAACGACATCTCCTCCTTCCATCTAGTTGGAACCATCTGTTTGTTAGCCACCAAAAAAGATACTAAATATATAGAGTAAGATGAATACCTCTTACACGAATAGTTTTATTAATTTGTTGGATCTTGCTAGTATTTACCCGTATTTCTGTAGCCTGGCATCTTTTCCTCTGGTGACTAGAACAAGATACGCCAAGAGAAGTGTGACCCTAAAAGCTTGACAATCTTTCATCATGTAAACCTTGAATGGTCAATATTTTATAATGCG
>NW_025228059.1:122633-123153 GCF_018294505.1 Triticum aestivum
ATGCAATGCATTTTTTGACCTAAAAATCTGATTTGATATATGCACATAAATGCATATTATTAACTTACAGAAGATATGGTACATATTTCATTGTCTCGTTCTCATTCATTACATAGACTTCAATGTGTTAATGTCGTATAAAATATGTCAATCATTTAATGCACAAGAAAATCTTCATAATTGCAACAAATTCATTGGGAGAAATCATACTAATGGGATTGATTTACTTATACTCTACTCCATCCATTCCTAGATATAAATCAAAATGTTATCCCTAAATAAATGGTGACAAGGATATGGTATCTAGACTCTACCAACCAAACGGAGAAGGAGCTCCATTTGTTGTTGGGCCAGGCCAGATCAACAGGGCAAGCCTACCTAATTCGGCCCGAGATATGTATCTCTACATCGATCAATATACAAAGTGGGCTAAGGAAGGGTCAACCCTAAATGCTTGACATTCTTTCATCATGTAAACCTTGGATGGTCAATATTCCATAATGCGTAAACATCCATGTAT
>NW_025228059.1:123472-152278 GCF_018294505.1 Triticum aestivum
GGTCCTATCACAATTTTAATAATTGGGAGAATTAATTTCGTGCCCTTAGTTGTGTCCTCCACGGCAGTTTTGCCCCTAATTTCAGAAAACCCTTGGTTTTGCCCAAGTGTGTTTGGCCTCCCTATGCTTTTGCCCTTCCGCCCCAATGCCATCCAGTCAAAGGGGTTTGACCGTTAGTCAGAAATTTTTCTGGACAATTTTACCCTTCCCCTCTCTCTCTGTGCATCCTCTCTCTGCGTGCCCGCCTCCTCTCTCTCTCTGCGTGCAATAGGAGGTCGCCGCTGACCTGGTAATTCTCAGCCATCGGCCGTTTCAAGCGCCACCGCAAGCAGCCATGCCAGATCCGTCGATCCCACATCTGGATCTGCGCGACCTCGTCCATCTGGCCTCGCACGTTGACCTCCGGCGCTGCCCCGTTCCCTGCGCACGTTCGTGCGCCCGATCCGTGGGGGGTGTGTGCCGCCATGCCCAGCGTGGCCGCAGCCCATGGCGCTACCGGCAACAAGCAGCAGGACCTCATCGCCCTTCTCCTTCCTTTTCTCACTCGATTTCTTCGTGTCTGAGTGTGCGATTGTTCTCCCACAGGTTCAAGCCACCATGGCCATAGCGCCCTGAGCCCGGGACGAGCATATCCTGCCCATCTGCCCCGCCGCTGGTTGCTAGTGCCTTCCCGACCCCCATCCCGACCGGATCCGGTCCAGCCCAAGTCTCCTGCAGACGGATCCGCCGTCTCCGCCGCGCCCGCATACCCCGCGTCGATCCCGGCCTCCCCTGTGTCGCGCCGCCGCCCCCTTGCAGCGTTGACCTCGTCCACCGCCCCCTCGTGCCCTCTGGCCCAGCTCGCCTAAGTCGCGGGCCTCCCCGCCTTTCCGGTGGACCAACGCGCGCCGGCGCTGCTGTCACTTGCCCGACGACAGAGAGAGCAGGAAAGGAGAGAGAGCGTGATTTTTCTATCTTGCTTTTTTTCTATGTGCTTGGGACCCACTTGTAAGTGTCATGTTTTTGTCTCTTTTTTTACTAGAGTTGTACAGAGGGGCAAAATTGTCCAGAAAAATGTCTGACTAACGGTCAAACCCCTTTAACCGGACGGAATTGGGACGGAAGGGCAAAAGCATAAGGGGGCTAGACGCACTTGGGCAAGACCAAGGGTTTTTTGAAATTAGGGGCAAACCTAAGGGCATAAAATAATTTATCCCTTAATAATTATCATTCATGTAATGAATTTTTTGATCTAAGAATCTGAATTGATATATGTACATAAATGCATATTATTAAGTTAGAAAAAATATGGTACATATTTCATTGTCTCCTTCTCATTAATTACATAGATTTCAAGGTGTTAATGTCGTGTAAAATTTGGTAATCATTTAGTGCACAAGAAAATCTTCATAATTGCAACAAATTCATTGGAAGAAATCATACTAATGGGATTGATTTACTTATACTCTACTCCATCCATTCCTAGATATAAATCAAAATTTTATCCTAAATAAATGGTGACAACGATATGGTATCGACTCTACCAACCAAAAGGAGGAGTCCCATTTATTGTTGGGCGAAGCCAGATCAACAGCGCAAGTCCACCTAATTTGGCCCGAGTTATGTAACTATACATCGATCAATATCAAAGTGGGCTAGCAAGGGGTCAAAGGGGATTCAATAGAACTTCATCAAGGGTCGGGCCTTTCATTTTGGGGACATGGGGTTCATCGCCGACAAATCTGGCGCTAGATATCGTTTCTCCCTTAGCGATCTAGGGTTCCAGTCATCCTCTGGCGATCGAGCTAGAGTCCACATAAAACCTCGCCGAAGGCCGGAATTTCTTCCGATGGGTGGGAGTCATACCTATATCGGTTGTGCAGACGGGTTTGCATTGTTGATTCGCCATTACAAGAAGATGGAGGCAAGCAGGAGCGGGGTGTTGGGGAACACAGTATTTCAAAAAATTCCTACGATCACGCAAGATTTATCTAGGAGATGCATAGCAACGAGAGGGGGAGAGTGTGTCTACGTACCCTCGTAGACCGATAGCGGAAGCGTTTGACAACGCGGTTGATGTAGTCGAACTTCTTCTCGTTCCGACCGATCAAGCACCAAACGTACGTCATCTCCGAGTTCTGCACACGTTCAACACGATGATGTCCCTCGAGCTCTTGATCCAGTTGAGGACGAGGGAGAGTTCTGTCAGCACGACGGCGTGGCGACGGTGATGATGAAGTTACCGACGCAGGGCTTCGCCTAAGCACTACGACGATATGAACGAGGTGGTAAACTGTGGAGGGGGCACTGCACACGGCTAAGAGATTATCTGTTGTGCTATTGGGGTGCCCCTGGCCATGTATATAACGGAGGGAGGGAGATAGGAGGCCGACCAGGTTGGGCGCGCCAGGGGGGTGTCCTACTTGGACTCCTAGTCCAAGTAGGATTCGCCCCCCCCCCCTTTTCCTTTCTTCCACCGGAGGGAAAGGGAAGGCAGAGAGAGGGTAAAGGAAAGAGGGGGGCCGGCCCCCTCCCCCTGTCCAATTCGGTTTGGGCAAGGGGGGGCGCCCCTCACACGTGGCCCTTTCTCCTCTCCTCCAATAAGGCCCAATAGGCCCAATACTTCTCCCGGGGGATTCCGGTAACCTCCCCGTACTCCGGAAAAATGCCCGAACCACTCGGAACCATTCCGATGTCCAGATGCAACCTTCCAATATATGAATCTTTACCTCTCGACCATTTTGAGAATCCTCGTCATGTCTGTGATCTCATCCGGGACGCCGAACAAACTTCGGTCATCAAATCACATAACTCATAATACAAATCATCATCGAACGTTAAGCGTGCGGACCCTACGGGTTCGAGAACTATGTAGACATGACCGAGACACATCTCCGGTCAATAACCTATAGCGAAACTTGGATGCTCATATTGGTTCCTACATATTCTATGAAGATCTTTATCGGTCAAACCGCATAACAACATACGTCATTCCCTTTTGTCATCGGTACGTTACTTGCCCGATATTCGATCGTCAGTATCTTCATACCTAGTTCAATCTTGTTACCGGCAAGTCTCTTTACTCATTCCATAATGCATCATCCCGTAACTAACTCATTAGTCACATTGCTTGCAAAGCTTATAGTGATGTGCATTACCGAGAGGGCCCAAAGATACCTCTCCGATACTCAGAGTGACAAATCCTAATCTTGATCTATGCCAACTCAACAAACACCATCGGAGACACCTGTAGAGCATCTTTATAATCACCCAGTTACGTTGTGACGTTTGATAGAACACAAAATGTTCCTCCGGTATTCGGGAGTTGCATAATCTCATAGTAAGAGGAATATGTATAAGTCATGAAGAAAGCAATAGCAATAAAACTAAACGATCATTATGCTAAGCTAAGGGATGGGCCTTGTCCATCACATCATTCTCTAATGATGTGATTCCGTTCATCAAATGACAACACATGTCTATGGTCAGGAAAATTAACTATCTTTGATTAACGAGCTAGTCAAGTAGAGGCATACTAGGGACACTTTGTTTGTCTATCTATTCACACATGTACTAAGTTTCCTGTTAATACAATTCTAGCATGAATAATAAAAATTTATCATGATATAAGGAAATATAAATAACAACTTTATTATTGCCTCTAGGGTATATTTCCTTCAGTCTCCCACTTGCACTAGGGTCAATAATCAAGATTACATAGTAATGATTCTAACACCCATGGAGTCTTGGTGCTGATCATGTTTTGCTCGTGAGAGAGGCTTAGTGAACGGGTCTGCAACATTCAGATGCGTATGTATTTTGCAAATCTCTGTCTCCCTCCTTGACTTGATCGCGGATGAAATTGAAGCATCTCTTGATGTGTTTGATTCTCTTATGAAATCTGGATTCCTTTGCCAAGGCAATTGCTCCAGTATTGTCACAAAAGATTTTCATTGGACCCGATGCACTAGGTATTACACCTAGATCGGTTATGAACTCCTTCATCCAGACTCCTTCATTTGTTGCTTCCGAAGCAGCTATGTACTCCGCTTCACATGTAGATCCCGCCATGACGCTCTGCTTGGAACTGCACCAACTGACAGCTCCACCATTCAATATAAATACGTATCCGGTTTGTGACATAGAGTCATCCGGATCAGTGTCAAATCTTGCATCGACATAACCATTTACGACCAGCTCTTTGTCACCTCCATAAACGAGAAACATATCCTTAGTCCTTTTTAGGTATTTCAGGATGTTCTTGACCGCTGTCCAGTGATCCACTCCTGGATTACTTTGGTACCTCCCTGCTAAACTAATAGCAAGGCACACATCAGGTCTGGTACACATCATTGCATACATGATAGAACCTATGGCTGAGGCATAGGGAATGACTTTCATTTTCTCTCTATCTTCTGCAGTGGTCGGGTATTGAGTCTGACTCAACTTCACATCTTGTAACACAGGCAAGAACCCTTTCTTTAACTGATCCATTTTGAACTTCTTCAGAAATTTATCAAGGTATGTGCTTTGTGAAAGTCCAATTAAGCGTCTTGATCTATCTCTATAGATCTTGATACCCAATATATAAGCAGCTTCACCGAGGTCTTTCATTGAAAAATTCTTATTCAAGTATCCTTTTATGCTATCCAGAAATTATGTATTATTTCCAATCAACAATATGTCATCCACATATAATATTAGAAGTGCTACAGAGCTCCCACTCACTTTCTTGTAAATACAGGCTTCTCCAAAAGTCTGTATAAAACCATATGCTTTGATCACACTATCAAAGTGTATATTCCAACTCCGAGAGGCTTGCACCAGTCCATAAATGGATCGCTGGAGCTTGCACACTTTGTTAGCACCTTTAGGATCGACAAAACCTTCTGGTTGTATCATATACAACTCTTCTTTAAGATATCCATTAAGGGATGCAGTTTTGACATCCATTTGCCCTATTTCATAATCATAAAATGCGGCAATTGCTAACATGATTTGGACAAACTTAAGCATCGCTACGGGTGAGAAGGTCTCATCATAGTCAACTCCTTGAACTTGTCGAAAACCTTTCGCAACAAGTCGAGCTTTGTAGACAGTAACATTACCGTCAGTGTCAGTCTTCTTCTTGAAGATCCATTTATTCTCTATGGCTTGCCGATCATCGGGAAAGTCAACCAAAGTCCACACTTTGTTCTCATACATGGATCCCATCTCAGATTTCATGGCCTCAAGCCATTTCGCAGAATCTGGGCTTACCATCGCTTCCTCATAGTTCGTAGGTTCGTCATGGTCAAGTAACATGACCTCTAGAACAGGATTACCGTACCACTCTGGTGCGGATCGTATGTTGGTTGACCTATGAGGTTCAGTAGTAACTTGATCTGATGTTTCATGATCATCATCATTAGCTTCCTCACTAAATGGTGTAGAAATCACTGGAACTGATTTCTTTGATGAACTACTTTCCAATAAGGGAGAAGGTGCAATTACCTCATCAAGTTCTACTTTCCTCCCACTCACTTCTTTCGAGAGAAACTCCTTCTCTAGAAAGGATCCATTCTTAGCAACGAATATCTTGCCTTAGGATATGTGATAGAAGGTGTACCCAACAGTCTCCTTTGGGTATCCTGTGAAGAATCATTTCTCCAATTTGGGTTCGAGCTTATCAGGTTCAAGCTTTTTCACATAAGCATCGCAGCCCCAAACTTTAAGAAACGACAGCTTAGGTTTCTTGCCAAACCACAGTTCATATGGTGTCGTCTCAACGGATTTAGATGGTGCCCTATTTAACATGAATGCAGTCGTCTCTAAAGCATAACCCCAAAATGATAGCGGTAAATCAGTAAGAGACATCATAGATCGCACCATATCTAATAAAGTGCGGTTACGATGTTCGGACACACCATTACGCTGTGGTGTTCCAGGTGGCGTGAGCTGCGAAACTATTCCACATTGTTTCAAATGAAGACCAAACTCATAACTCAAATATTCACCTCCACGATTAGATCGTAGAAACTTTATTTTCTTGTTACGATGATTTTCCACTCTAAAATTCTTTGAACTTTCAAATGTTTCAAACTTATGTTTCATCAAGTATATATACCCATATCTGCGCAAATCATCTGTGAAGGTCAGAAAATAACGATACCTGCCGTGAGCCTCAACACTCATCGGACACATACATCAGTATGCATTATTTCCAACAAGTCAGTTGCTCGCTCCATTGTTCTGGAGAACGGAGTCTTAGTCATCTTGCCCATGAGGCATGGTTCGCAAGCATCAAGTGATTCATAATCAAGTGATTCCAAAAGTCCATCAACATGGAGTTTCTTCATGCGCTTTACACCAATATGACCTAAACGGTAGTGCCACAAATAAGTTGCACTATAATTATTAACCTTGCATCTTTGGGCTTCAATATTATGAATATGTGTATCACTACAATCGAGATTCAACAAAAATAGACCACTCATCATGGGTGCATGACCATAAAAGATATTACTCATATAAATAGAACAACCATTATTCTCTGATTTCAATGAATAACCGTCTCGCATCAAACAAGATCTAGATATAATGTTCATGCTCAACGCTGGCACCAAATAACAATTATTCAGGTCTAAAACTAATCTTGACGGTAGATGTAGAGGTAGCGTGCCGAGGGCGATCGCATCGACTTTGGAACCATTTCCCACGCGCATCGTCACCTCATCCTTAGCCAATCTTCGTTTAATCCTTAGCCCCTATTTCGAGTTGCAAATATGAGCAACAGAACCAGTATCAAATACCCAGGCGCTACTATGAGCATTAGTAAGGTACACATAAATAACATGTATATAAAATATACCTTTCACTTTGCCATCCTTCTTATCCGCCAAATACTTGGGGCAGTTCCGCTTCAGGTGACCAGTCCCTTTGCAGTAGAAGCACTCAGTTTCAGGCTTAGGTCCAGACTTGGGCTTCTTCACTTGAGCAGCAACTTGCTTGTCATTCTTCTTGAAGTTCCCCTTCTTCCCTTTGCCATTTTTCTTGAAACTAGTGGTCTTGTTAACCATCAACACTTGATGGTCCTTCTTGATTTCTACCTCCGCAGCCTTTAGCATCGTGAAGAGCTCGGGAATTGTCGTATCCATCCCTTGCATATTATAGTTCATCACGAAGCTTTTATAGCTTGGTGGCAGTGATTGAAGAACTCTGTCAATGAAACTACCATCAGGAAGATTAACTCCCAGTTGAGTCAAGTGGTTGTGGTACCTAGACATTCTGAGTATATTTTCACTAACAGAAGGATTCTCCTCCATTTTGCAGCTATAGAACTTATTGGAGACTTCATATCTCTCAATTCGGGCATTTTCTTGAAATATTAACTTCAACTCCTGGAACATCTCATATGCTCCATGACGTTCAAAACGTCTTTGAAGTCCCGATTCTAATCCGTAAGGCATGGCACGCTGAACTATCGAGTAGTCATCAGCTTTGCTCTGCCAGGCGTTCATAACATCCGGAGTTGCTCCTGCAGCGGGTCTTGCACCTAGCGGTCCTTCCAGGACGTAATTCTTCTGTGCGGCAATGAGGATAATCCTCAAGTTATGGACCCAGTCCGTGTAGTTGCTACCATCATCTTTCAACTTAGCTTTCTCTAGGAATGCATTAAAATTCAAGGGAACGGTAGCACGGGCCATTGATCTACAACAACATAGACATGCAAAAACTATCAGGTACTAAGTTCATGATAAATTAAAGTTGAATTAATCATATTACTTAAGAACTCCCACTTAGATAGACATCCCTCTAGTCATCTAAATGATCACGTGCTCCATATCAACTAAACCATGTCCGATCATCACATGAGATGGAGTAGTTTAATTTCAATGGTGAACATCTCTATGTTGATCATATCTACTATATGATTCACGTTCAACCTTTCGGTCTCAGTGTTCCGAGGCCATATCTTCATATGCTAGGCTCGTCAAGTTTAACCCGAGTATTCTGCACGTGCAAAACTGGCTTGCACCCGTTGTATGTGAACGTAGAGCTTATCACATCCGATTATCACATGGTGTCTCGGCACGACGAACTGTAGCAACGGTGCATACTCAGGGAGAACACTTATACCTTGAAATTTTCTGAGGGATCATCTTATAATGCTACCGCCGTACTAAGCAAAATAAGATGCATAAAGGATAAACATCACATGCAATCAAAATATGTGACATGATATGGCCATCATCATCTTGTGCACCGCACGATCTCCATCGTCACCGGCTTGACACCTTGATCTCCATCGTAGCATCGTTGTCGTCTTGCCAACTATTGCTTCCACGACTATCGCTACCGCTTACTGATACAGTAAAGCAATTACATGGCGATTGCATTTCATACAATAAAGCGACAACCATAAGGCTCCTGCCAGTTGCCGATAACTTTTACAAAACATGATCATCTCATACAACAATTTATATCTCATCACGTCTCGACCATATCACATCACAACATGCCCTGCAAAAACAAGTTAGACGTCCTCTACTTTGTTGTTGCAAGTTTTACGTGGCTGCTACGGGCTTCAAGCAAAAACCGTTCTTACCTACGCATCAAAACCACAATGATTTTTCGTCAAGTGTGCTGTTTTAACCTTCAACAAGGACAGGCCGTAGTCAAACTCGATTTAACTAAAGTTGGAGAAACAGACACCCGCCAGCCACCTGTGTGCGAAGCTCGTCGGTAGAACCAGTCTCATGAACGCGGTCATGTAATGTCAGTCTGGGCCACTTCACCCAACAACACCGCTGAATCAAAGTAAGACATTGGTGGTAAGCAGTGTGACTATTATCGCCCACAACTCTTTGTGTTCTACTCGTGCATATATGATCTAGGCATAAACCTGGCTCTGATGCCACTGTTGGGGAACGCAGTATATCAAAAAATTTCCTATGATCACGCAAGATCTATCTAAGAGATGCATATCAACGATGAGGGGGGGAGTGTGTCTACGTACCCTCGTAGACCGATAGCGGAAGCGTTTGAAAACGCGGTTGATGTAGTCAAACTTATTCTGGTTCCGACCGATCAAGCACCAGACGTACATCACCTCTGAATTCTGCACACGTTCAGCACGATGATGTCCCTCGAGCTCTTGATCTAGTTGAGGATGAGGGAGAGTTCCGTTAGCATGACGGCGTGGCGATGGTGATGATGAAGTTACCGGCACAGGGCTTCGCCTAAGCACTACGACGATATGACCGAGGTGGTAAACTATGGAGGGGGGCATCGCACACGGCTAAGAGATTATCTGTTGTGCTATTGGGGTGCCTCTGGCCACGTATATAAAGGATGGAGGGAGAGAGGAGGCCGGCCAGGTTGGGCGCGCCAGGGGGGAGTCCTACTTGGACTCCTAGTCCAAGAAGGATTCTCCCCCCTGATAACCCACAAGTATATGGGATCAATTGTAGCCTCTTTCGATAAGTAAGAGCGTCGAACCCAACGAGGAGCTAAAGGTAGAACAAATATTCCCTCAAGTTTTATCGACCACCGATACAACTCTACGGACGCTTGACGTTCGCTATACCTAGAACAAGTATAAAGCTAGAAGTACTTTGTAAGTGTTGTTGGATAGGTTTGCAAGATAATAAAGAGCACGTAAATAAAATCTAGGGGCTGTTTCGATAAAGACACAATAAAGTTAGTATAGCGAGTGTGGAAAAGTGGTGGTAGGAGTTGCGAAATTGTCCCTAAGCAATTGGCTACTTTACTAGACCGATAGCAAGTTTTATGTGGGAGAGGCCACTGCTAGAATGTCATCCCTGACTTGGAATTCTATGCACTTATGATTGGAACTATTAGAAAGCATCCGCAACTACTAACGTTCATTAAGGTAAAAGCCAACCATAGAATTAAGATATATTGGCCCCCCTTCAATCCCGTATGCATCAATTTCTATGCTAGGTTGAAGCTTCTATCACTCTTGCCCTCCAATACATAGTCCTATCAACATACAACTAACCCTATGGTGTGATCCACGTGCGCGCTCAAATGATGGGCACCAAAGGACAGCAACATAACCACAAGCAAATTAAACCAATCATAGCAATTCACCAATTACCGATAGGACAACGAAAATCTACTCAGACATCATAGGATGGCAACACATCATTGGATAATAATATGAAGCATAAAGCACCATGTTCAAGTAGAGGGTACAGCGGGTTGCGAGAGAGTGGACCACTGTAGATAGATGGGGGAAGGTGATGAAGATGTTGGTGAAGATGACGGAGGTGTTGGTGTAGATTGCGGTGACGATAATGGCCCCGGTGGCGTTCTGGCGCCACCGGGAGAGAGGGGGAGAGAGGCCACCTTCTTCTTCTTCTTCCTTGACTTCTCCCTAGATGGGAGAAGGGTTTCCCCTCTGGTCCTTGGCTTCCATGGCATGGGAGGGGCGAGAGCCCCTTCGAGATTGGATATGTCTCTCTGTCTCTCTCTGTTTGTGCGTTCCAGATTCTTCCCTTTCACCGTTGCTTATATTCCCGGAGATCCGTAACTCCGATTGGGCTGAAATTTGGACACAATTTTTATCCGGATATTGGCTTTCTTGCGGCGAAAGAAGGGCACTGACCGCCTTACGGGGTGGCCACGAGGGTCAGGGGCGCGCCCCCTGCCTCATGGCCCCCTCGGGCATTGTATCATGTTGATTCTTCTTCCCAAAAATCACATATATTCCAAAAAAATCTCTGTCAGTTTTTATCCCGTTTGGACTCTGCTTGATATGTATTTTCTGTGAAACAAAAAACACATGCAACAAACAGGAACTGGCACTGGGCACTGGATCAATATGTTAGTCCCAAAAATAGTATAAAAAGTTGCCAAAACTATATGAAAGTTGTAGAATGTTGGCATGGAACAACCAAAAATTATAGATACGATGGAGACGTATCAGCATCCCGAAGCTTAAGTCCTGCTCGTCCTAGAGTAGGTAAATGATAAAAAAGATAATTTTTGATGTGGAATGCTACCTAGCATAATCTTGATCATGTAATCTAATCATGGCATGAATATAAGACACGAGTGATTCAAAGCAATAGTCTATCATTTGACATTAAGACAATAATACTTCAAGCATACTAATAAAGCAATCATGTCTTTTCAAAATAACATGGCCAAAGAAACTTATCCCTACAAAATCATATAGTCTGTCTATGCTCCATCTTCACCACACAAAATATTCGAATCATGCACAACCCCGATGACAAGCCAATCAATTGTTTCATACTTTTGATGTTCTCAAACCTTTTCAACTTTCACGCAATACATGAGCGTGAGCCATGGACATAGCACTATAGGTGGAATAGAATATGATGGTGGAGGTTGTGTGGAGAAGACAAAAAGGAGAAAGTCTCACATCGACGCGGCCAATCAACGGGCTATGGAGATGCCCATCATTGATGTCAATGTGATGAGTAGGGATTGCCATGCAACAGATGCACTAGAGCTATAAGTGTATGAAAGATCAAACTGAAACTAAGTGGGTGTGCATCCAACTTGCTTGCTCATGAAGACCTAGGGCATTTGAGGAAGCCCATCGTTGGAATATACAAGCCAAGTTCTATAATGAAAATTCCCACTAGTATATGAATGTGATAACTCAAGAGACTCTCTATATGAAGAACATGGTGTTACTCTGAAGCACAAGTGTGGTAAAATGATAGTAACATTGTCCCTTCTCTCTTTTGTCTTATTTTTTTATTTCTTTTATCTTTTTTAGGCTTCTTTGGCCTCTCTCTTTTTTGGGGGGCTTCTTTGGCCACTTTTATTTTGATAACCTCACATGGGACAATGTTCTAATAATGATGATCATCACACTTTTATTTACTTAAAACTCAATATTACAACTCGATACTAGAACAAACATATGACTCTATATGAATGCCTCCGGCGGTGTACCGTGATGTGCAATGGTCTAGCGTAGCAATGACATCAAAAAAACGGACAAGCCATGAAAACATCATGCTAGCGATCTTACGATCATGCAGAGCAATATGACAATAAATGCTCAAGTCATGTATATGATGATGCTGGAACTTGCATGGCAATATATCTCGGAATGGCTATGGAAATGCCATGATAGGTAGGTATGGTGGCTGTTTTGAGGAAGATATAAGGAGGCTTATGTGTGATAGAGCGTATCGTATCACGGGGTTTGGATGGACCGGCAAAGCTTGCACCAACTCTCAAGGTGAGAAAGGGCAATGCACGGTACCGAAGAGGCAAGCAATGATAGAAGGGTGAGAGTGCGTATAATCCATGGACTCAACATTAGCCATAAATAAATCACATACTTATTGCAAAAATCTATTATTCATTGAAACAAAGTACTACGTGGATGCTCCTAGGGGGATAGATTGGTAGGAAAAGACCATCGCTCGTCCCCGACCGCCACTCATAAGGAAGACAATCAATAAATACCTCATGCTCCAGCTTCGTTACATAACGGTTCACCATACGTGCATGCTACGGGAATCACAAACTTCAACACAAGTGTTTCTACAATCCACAACTACCCACTAGCATGACTCTAACATCACCATCTTTATATCGCAAAACTATTGCAAGGAATCAAACATATCATATTCAGTGATCTACAAGTTTTATGTAGGATTTTATGACTAACCATGTGAATGACCAATTCCTGTCAACTCTCTAAATAGATATATGTGAAGCAGGAGAGT
The DNA here is from genome assembly GCF_018294505.1 of Triticum aestivum. Lineage (NCBI taxonomy): Eukaryota > Viridiplantae > Streptophyta > Magnoliopsida > Poales > Poaceae > Triticum > Triticum aestivum. The sequence goes on from NW_025228059.1 coordinate 136,174, forward strand.
TTAATTCTTTCTACAAAAGATATGCCCACGCTCTAACAAATATAAGTGAAGAAAAAGAGCATTCTACAAATGGCGGTTTTCTATGTGAAGAGAAACATGCAATCCAAACTTCAAATGATATAAGTGAAGCACATGAAGCATTCTATAAAGCCATACTCAAAAGATATAAGTGAAGTGCAATGAGCATTCTATAAATCAACCATGGACTATCTCATACCAGCATGGTGCATCAAAGAAAAGTGAAAACTAAATGCAAAAGACGCTCCAAGATTTGCACATCTCACATGAACGAAACGAAACCAAAAACATACCAATACTTGTTGAAGAAAGATGGGATGCCTTCCGGGGCATCCCCAAGCTTAGACGCTTGAGTCTCCTTGAATATTTACTTGGGGTGCCTTGGGCATCCCAAGCTTGAGCTCTTGCCTCTCCTCCTTCTCCTCACATCGAGACCTCCTCGATCTTTGAACACTTCATCCACACAAAACTCATCAAAAAGCTCCGTAAGATCCGTTAGTATAATAAATCAAATCACTACTCTAAGTACCGTTGCAAACCAATTCACATTTTGTTTTTGCATTATAGCTACTGTAATATAAATTTTCCATGGCTTAATCCACCGATAGAAATCGATAGTTTCATCAAAACAAGCAAACTATGCATCAAAAACAGAATCTGTCTGAAACAGGACAGTCTGTAGTAATCTGAACATTCACCATACCTCTGGTACTCCAAAAATTCTGAAAATTTTAGGAAAAATAAACAATTTGTATAGCAATACAGTGCAAAACGTTTCAGAACCGTTTGACGTTCCAATAAAAAAATTCAAAATCGCACACTACAGCCAAAGTTTTGTGTTGCACCGCACAAACCAACAAGCAATGTAAATATCCTAAAGGCAAATCTTGGCACATTATTGTTATTTTTAAACTTTATAAAAGCACACAACAGAAATAAATGACTCTCTAAAACTTCCGGGTTGTCTCCCTGGCAGCGTTTTCTTTAAAGCCATTAAGCTTGCCATATAGTGCTCAAGTAATGGATCCACCCGATCCCAAGGTATATCAAAGCCAATTTTAATTAACAATGATTTGAGATTTAGTAGTGAGCACAGATTAAGATATATCATGCAACAACGAAGTCTAACTCTCTTCCTATGCATCGGCATGTCATAAAAGAACAATTCATGCACACATAGTAAAGGCCAATGCATAGTATAAACAGTGTCTTGCAATTTTCTCATATTGGAAACATGAAGAGGCGGAGATGTAGTTCCTCTCTCATAATAATTGCAAGTAGGAGCAGCAAGCACATGCATATTATATCTATCAAAATCATCATGTGTAGTAGTAAAACGCAACCCATCAATATAATCCGTAATAAGGGCAAACTTCTCCGATATAGTGTAGTCGGGAGAATTCAAAAAGATAATAGGACTATCATGCGTGGGTGCAATAGCAACAATTTCATGTTTAACATAAGGAACTATAGCAAGTTCATCTCCATAAGCATAATTCATATTGGCATCTTGGCCACAAGCATAGCAAGCATCATCAAAAAGGGATATTTCAAAAGAATCAACGGGATCATAACAATCCTCATAGCAATCATCCTTCGGTAAGCACGAAGGGAAATTAAACAATGTATGAGTTGAAGAGTTACTCTCATTAGAAGGTGGGCACGGGTAGCTAATCTGCTCTTCCTCCTTTTGTTCTTCGCTCTACTCATCATCTTTTTCATCCAATGAGCCCACAGTTTCATCAATTCCTTCTTCCATAGACTCCTGCAAAATATTAGTCTCTTCTTGGACAGCGGAGGAGTCCTCAATATATTGTTTAACATAGGCATTAGAAGCATAATTATCATAACAATATCTAAGTATGGCAAAATTTTCATATTTGTAAAGAGTAGCATCATACTTTCCAATCAAAGAAGCAATTTCATAAGCACCCTTAAAAGCAACAAATTCTTCAATTTATTGAACATCATAGTAATTATAAACACCCTTAGCATACGAAGATACGATTCCATTATCACTAAACTCACATTAGTAGGGAAGATGTTTCTTAGGGTCTTCAGAACAACAAGTAAAATCATATATTTCACATAAATTCCAAGCATAGCATTGCAAACGATGAATTTGATCCAGTAAAAGTTTCCCTTTCTGAGATAACCGGTGTCGCACATAACAAGCATTCTCATCTAAAGATTTGCCATCAACTAAGCTAGTTGGGGTTTCAGCACGAGCACATAGGGATCGAAGATGATCCAAGTAAAAAGCTTCAGGAGTGTGATAGATTTTGAGTGGTTCTTCAACCATTGGTGTAGTAGGTACCACTAATTTTTTGGTATTTTGCGTTTCCTACTCATAACTAAAGGTAGAGAACAACTTAGAACAACAAATAAAAACTACTTGGTGACAAAGCAAACAAGCACACACGAGAATATTCACCCCACGCTATAACTCCCCGGCAACGGGGCCAGAAAAAGGTCTTAATAACCCACAAGTATAGGGGATCAATTGTAGCCTCTTTCGATAAGTAAGAGTGTCAAACCCAACGAGGAGCTAAAGGTAGAACAAATATTCCCTCAAGTTTTATCGGCCACCGATACAACTCTACGCACGCTTGACATTCGCTTTACCTAGAACAAGTATAAAACTAGAAGTACTTTGTAAGTGTTGTTGGATAGGTTTGCAAGATAATAAAGAGCACGTAAATAAAATCTAGGGGCTGTTTAGATAAAGACACAATAAAGTTAGTATAGCGAGTGTGGAAAAGTGGTGGTAGGAGTTTCGAAATTGTCCCTAAGCAATTGACTACTTTACTAGACCGATAGCAAGTTTTATGTGGGAGAGGCCACTACTAGCATGTCATCCCTTACTTGGAATTCTATGCACTTATGATTGGAACTATTAGCAAGCATCCGCAACTACTAATGTTCATTAAGGTAAAACCCAGCCATAGCATTAAGATATATTGGTCCCCCTTCAATCACGTATGCATCAATTTCTATGCTAGGTTGAAGCTTCTGTCACTCTTGTCCTCCAATACATAGTCCTATCAACATACAACTAAACCTATGGTGTGATCCACGCGTGCGCTCATATGATGGGCACCAAAGGATAGCAACATAACCACAAGCAAATTAAACCAATCATAGAAATGCACCAATTACTGATAGGACAATGAAAATCTACTCAGACATCATAGGATGGAAACACGTCATTGGATAATAATATGAAGCATAAAGCACCATGTTCAAGTAGAGGTTACAACGGGTTGCGGGAGAGTGGACCGCTATAGATAGATGAGGGAAGGTGATGTAGATGTTGGTGAAGATGACAGAGGTGTTGGTGTAGATTGCGGTGATGATAATGGCCCCGGCGGCGTTCCGGCGCCACCGGGAGAGAGGGGGAGAGAGAGCCCCCTTCTTCTTCTTCTTCTTCCTTGACCTTCTCCCTAGATGGGAGAAGGGTTTCCCCTCTGGTCCTTGGCTTCTGTGGCATGGGAGGGGCGAGAGCACCTCTGAGATTCGATCTGTCTCTTTGTCTATCTCTGTTTCTGCGTTCCAGATTCTGCCCTTTCACCGTTTCTTATATTCCCGGAGATCCGTAACTCCGATTGGGCTGAAATTTGGACACCATTTTTATCCAGATATTGGCTTTCTTCTGGCGAAAGAAGGGCACCAACCGCCTTACAGGGTGGCCACGAGGGTCAGGGGCGCGCCCCTGCCTCGTGGCCACTTCGGGCATCGTCTCGCGTCGATTCTTCTTCCCAAAAATCACATATATTCCAAAAAAATCTCCATCAGTTTTTATCCCGTTTGGACTCTGATTGATATGGATTTTTTTGCGAAACAAAAAACATGCAACAAACAGGAACTGGCACTAGGCACTGGATCAATATGTTAGTCCCAAAATTGTATAAAAAGTTCCCAAAAGTATACGAAAGTTGTAGAATATTGGCATGGAACAAACAAAAATTGTAGATACGACAGAGACATATCACCCCCCTTTCCTTTCTTCCACCGGAGGGAAAGGGAAGGGAGAGAGAGGGGGAAGGAAAGAGGGGGGCCGGCCCCCTCCCCTAGTCCAATTCGGTTTGGGAAAGGGGGGCGCCCCTCTCACATGGCCCTTTCTCCTCTCCTCAAATAAGGCCCAATACTTCTCCCGGGGGGTTCCAGCAACCTCCCGGTACTCCGGAAAAATGCCCGAACCACTGGGAACCATTCCGATGTCCAAATACAACCTTCCAATATATGAATCTTTACCTCTCGACCATTTCGAGAATCCTCGTCATGTCCGTGATCCGGGACTCCGAACAAACTTCGGTCATCAAATCACGTAACTCATAATACAAATAATCATCGAACGTTAAGCGTGCGGACCCTACGGGTTCGAGAACTATGTAGACATGACCGAGACACATCTCCGGTCAATAACCAATAGAGGAACCTGTATGCTCATATTGGTTCCTACATATTCTACGAAGATCTTTATTGGTCAAACCGCATACGTCGTTCCCTTTGTCATCGGTATGTTACTTGCCCGAGATTCGATCGTCGGTATCTTCATACCTAGTTCAATCTCATTATCGGCAAGTCTCTTAACTCGTTCCGTAATGCATCATCCCGTAACTAACTCATTAGTCACATTGCTTGCAAGGCTTATAGTGATGTGCATTACCGAGAGGGCCCAGAGATACCTCTCCGATACTCGGAGTGACAAATCCTAATCTTGATCTATGCCAACTCAACAAACACCATCGGAGACACCTGTAGAGCATCTTTATAATCACCCAGTTATGTTGTGACGTTTCATAGCACACAAAGTGTTCCTCCGGTATTCGGGAGTTGCATAATCTCATAGTCAGAGGAATATGTATAAGTCATCAATAAAGCAATAGAAATAAAACTAAACGATCATTATGCTAAGCTAACGGATGGGTCTTGTGAAGGAAATATGCCCTAGAGGCAATAATAAAGTATTATATATTTCCTTATATCATGATAAATGTTTATTATTCATGCTAGAATTGTATTAACCGGAAACATAATACATGTGTGAATACATAGACAAACAGAGTGTCACTAGTATGCCTCTACTTGACTAGCTCGTTAATCAAAGATGGTTATGTTTCCTAGCCATAGACATGAGTTGTCATTTGATTAACGGGATCACCTCATTAGGAGAATGACGTGATTGACTTGACCCATTCCGTTAGCTTAGCACCCGATCGTTTAGTATGTTGCTATTGCTTTCTTCATGACTTATACATGTTCCTATGACTATGAGATTATGCAACTCCCGTTTACCGGAGGAACACTTTGTGTGCTACCAAACGTCACAACGTAAATGGGTGACTATAAAGGTGCTCTACAGGTGTCTCCAAAGGTACTTGTTGGGTTGGCGTATTTCGAGATTAGGATTTGTCACTCCGATTGTCGGAGAGGTATCTCTGGGCCCACTCGGTAATGCACATCACTATAAGCCTTGCAAGCATTGTGACTAATGAGTTAGTTGCGGGATGATGTATTATGAAACGAGTAAAGAGACTTGCCAGTAACGAGATTGAACTAGGTATCGAGATACCGACGATCGAATCTCGGGCAAGTAACATACCGATGACAAAGGGAACAACGTATGTTGTTATGCGGTCTGACCGATAAAGATCTTCGTAGAATATGTGGGAGCCAATATGGGCATCCAGGTCCCGCTATTGGTTATTGACCGGAGAGGTGTCTCGGTCATGTCTACATAGTTCTCGAACCCGTAGGGTTCGCACGCTTAACGTTACGATGACAGTTTTATTGAGTTTTGATGTACCGAAGGAGTTCGGAGTCTCGGATGAGATCGGGGACATGACGAGGAGTCTCGAAATGGCCGAGACGTAAAGATCGATTTATTGGACGACTATATTCGGACTTCGGAAAGGTTCCGAGTGATTCGGGTATTTTTCGGAGTACCGGAGAGTTACGGGAATACGTATTGGGCCTTATTGGGCCATACGGGAAAGAAGGAAAAGGGCCTCAAGGGTGACCGCACCCCTCCCCTTGGTCTGGTCCGAATTGGACTAGGGAAGGGGGGCGCCCCCTTCCTTCCTTCTCTTTTTCCCTTCCTCTTTTCCTATTCCATATGGGAGGTGGAATCCTACTAGGACTAGGGAGTCCTAGTAGGACTCCACACTTGGTGCGCCCCCTCCTAGGGCCGGCCTCCTCCTCCCTTGCTCCTTTATATACGGGGGCAGGGGGGCACCCCAGAGACACAACAATTGATCCTTGAGATCTCTTAGCCGTCTGCGGTGCCCCCCTCCACCATATTACACCTCGATAATACCGTTGCGGAGCTTAAGCGAAGCCCTGCGTCGGTGGAACATCATCATCGTCACCACGCCATCGTGCTGACGAAACTCTCCCTCAACACTCGGCTGGATCGGAGTTCGAGGGACGTCATCGAGCTGAACGTGTGTAGAACTCGGAGGTGCCGTGCGTTCGGTACTTGATCGGTCGGATCGTGAAGACGTACGACTACATCAACCGCGTTGTGATAACGCTTCTGCTGTCGGTCTACGAGGGTACGTGGACAACACTCTCCCCTCTCGTTGCTATGCATCACCATGATCTTGCGTGTGCGTAGGAATTTTTTTGAAATTACTACGTTCCCCAACATCTTGTCCATCACATTATTATCGAATGATGTGATCCCGTTCATCAAATGACAACACATCTCTATGGTCGGGAAACTTAACCATCTTTGATTAACGAGCTAGTCAAGTAGAGGCATACTAGGGACACTCTGTTTGTCTATGTATTCACACATGTACTAAGTTTCTGGGTAATACCATTCTAGCATGAATAATAAACATTTATCATGATATAAGGAAATATAAATAAAAACTTTATTATTGCCTCTAGGGTATATTTCCTTCATGGGGAGCGGCGGAAGAGAAGGTAGATGTGGGTGTGATCGGGGCAGGATGAAGAACGGCGTAGATCAAGGGGCGGCGTGATAGGGTGGATAAGGGGAGATGGCAAAGGCCGACTATTATCCTGGAAGTGGAGCCCGCACTAAATCCGGTGAGGAGGATAGGGATTACGATGATTTCCTCGTTCCAGAACCTGATCTTGAGGATCAGTTGGCGGTGGTGAAGCTTCGTGGTGAAGAGGAGGTAGATCTGGATTTCTCCAAGGAGGTGGACGAGTTGATCAATGATGTGCGCTAGCTAGCTAGGCTTGTTCCGTGTGCACACTACACGTTTGTTCAGCCACATAACGTTGCTCAGCTAGATGCGCAACGCGTGGTCATCAACTCAAGGGGTTACGTTCAATATCAAAGACCCCAGTTTGTTTCTGGTGCAATGTCACTCCTTGGGTGATTGGAAGAGGGTCATGTAGGGTGGCCCATGGATGTTCGGAAGGAACCCGTAGTCATACAAGAATAGGATGGATTTTCAGACGTCTCTGAGTATAGATTGAACAAGATCCCGGTATGGACTTGGATCAAGGGACTGCCTGATGGCCTTACAAGAGGAAAGATCTTGTTGAAAGCATTGCACATAAAGTTGGAGAACCTCCGTTTACCATAATTGTGAATGATGGAATGATAAATCCCTCTTGTACATTGAGAGATCGCTTTTATCTTGATGTTGAGGAGCCACTAGTATGTTTTGTTCCTATGAAAGGGAAGTGTCTTGTTGATTATCATTATTGTAGCCAAATCCATATATTATTTGTTCTGTAACATATAGCTTATACCTACATTAAACATTTTAAATTATGTGTTCTCCAGTTAGATTTCAAAGGGGTAAGGAGGGGTGGAGGCATGAGAACTCTTTGAATGACAGTCATATATGGAGCTCCAACATATTAGTTTATTCACATGTAAGTAGTGGGATGACAAGAAAAATAAATTTATGGATCTTGGTGCAATTTGTCAACTACAATTTCACGTTCTTATTATACTTTTGAGTTTGTAGTTCATTCTTTTTACATTAGTGAAAACTAAAAATAAAGAATTAAATATTTTTTGTATGCACTTATAGTCGGGCTAAGGCTTGATGAAGGAGGAAGAACATACGAAGATATTTCTTGATGTATTCTAGGTTGTGAGGTTGTGGGCTTAGGGAGTCATCATCGTCTCTTCCTCCACCTTAATTTTCCTCGCCTATGGTCCAACAACCTCTCGGAGCTTGATTTGATGCTCTGTGGTGCTTACATTATATAGTCTAACTAGATCGTTAATAGCGCACGTTGCCACGCCCATCTATTAGGAATGTTGGATGATAGAGGTTTGCAATGTTTTGTAAGAACATATAGTTGATCTTATTTTTAGTAATTACAGATCATGGAGGCCCTCGTCCATTTTAAGAGTAATGACACATTATTTGAGAAATTTGGAACTGCAATAACTTGTGATAAAACTTTTATTGTCCGTATAACAGTGCATATGTAAAGTCACACAAACAATGAGGCATATTTCCTTAGAAAGTTTGGATATCACCATAAAAGGGGAAAATCATACAAACGATGACCACAACTATGACATGGAGGTAATTACCAAATGGTAAGCACAATGATAACATATTAAGTGTTTACAGTAAAGAATAGATATTGGGACATTTCCTATCATCCAATCAAAATTATGACTTCAAAAGGATAAACATTGTGAAGTCAAGATCAACATTGTGAAGTCAAGAATATTCATTAACTTGCACATTTATCAAAAAAAAATGAAACATATCATCTTGTTGATGTGCAAGATTAAAAAAAGTAAGCAAAAAGGCCTTTGTTAGTTACGATAAATATTGTTTTTAGACATAACTCATAGAAATTACAAATGTAGGAACAAATTTACCATGGACCTCTTCCAGGAAATGGGTGGAAAACCTAAAATATTTAGGTCGCTTTGAAAGTGCCCAATGTCGGCATGGAGAGCAAACATAAATATAACCTTTAAATAGTCATAAATAGTGCAAGAAAGAATGGCACACATGACAGGGAAACAAATTCAGAGGGTAAAAAAATTGTACCAAAACCATAAAAATAATGAGTATTTCTTTATTTAGAAGTTATCATACGTACCACCAAACAAAACTACAAATAACATACTCCCTCCGTCTCATAATATAAGAAGTTTTTGCAAGCTAACATAGCTTGTAAACACGTCTTACATTACGGGACGGAGGGAGTATTTCAAAATGTTCCATCATTGTGTAATAATATGGCCTCAAGAACCTGAATTAAATATTATTGCGTGTGGTCTCTGAAATATTTATACCCAAAATTATAACACAAGAAACAACACCACCGTGCTTACCAAAATTGATGACAGAATAATCAGGAGAATTAACATTTCAGAACAGTAGCAATTTCAGCCTACTTAGCAAAGAAAAGTAGACATTTGAGTCGATAAATCATGATGAACTCGTGACATCCTTTTTCTCTAATAAAATCTACTGTCATAGGGAAGACCACAAGACAATGTATTCTCCACTTGCAGTAGTGTTCATTGATTGCTAGACGTAGCATCAAGAGTAGGTACGCACCCTCTAGTACTGGTTAAGATTTTTAAAATAAGCAGATTTTATTGAACTGAAGAACTCTCTGTTGCCATGCTAACTGACAAGCTTTGTCTGTTTCTCTACAAATTTACAATGTACCAAAGAGCTACAAATAAAATACCAATAAACAAAGAATTATAATACCAAGATTACAGCAGGAGGGACATTTGCAAAACAAATAGAAAGTGATCACTCCTTTTGTTCTGGGTATGTAAACAACTAATCAGACTGAGTATCTAAATAAGATACATACACTATTTGCTTCTGTCTTCCAATACAAAGTTTCACGCAACATGTTATGACCGTGCTCACAATATAGCCATCCCAAGGTCAAGCGATGGGCGGCTGCCAAGACGCAAGGCTCGACGACAACTCCAGATGAAGCACACGACGCATTCCACAAGTTCAAGACCTAACAGTGTGGCAGTACTATTTGAAGCAATAAACCACAACCGAGCAAAGGGATGAAAACGGAGCGGAAATGGCGGAACTAAGTGCTACCACATTTATTTTCATATATTTTTGCAGAAGTGGAAACGAATACAGAAATCCCGGAAATAAAGACGGAAGCAGATACTACCGGAAACGGACACGGAGCGAATACAAAGCGGACAGGGAAACAAAATTGGGCGTTGACCGGAACTTAAAAACCCCTTGAGTCATAAAGAGATACACACAAAAACAACAAAATTTAATGAATTGTTAACATGGCTATAGGGTCAAACTGAGTACATGTGTGGTAGTAGAAGGTGGGCCTTAAATGATCTATTCTATTCATTGTGTCACCGTGTGTTGTTTGATGGTTGGACTAGAAAGCAATCATAGGTCTATAGTAAAAGCGGAAATTCCATATTCACGGAAACGGAAAGTTCCGTTTCCGCGCTCATTCCACCGGAAAACACCGTTCCGTTTTTGTTTCCGTTTCCGCTTAAAAATTCTATTTCCACTTCCGTTTTGCAAATTTCCATTTCTGTTTTCACATGTCGTCTCCATTTCCATTTATCCTCCGGAAAAGCGGGAAGTTTCCACTCCATTTTCATCCCTTTAATGCATCATTTTTCAGTTTAGGACAATAATCAGACCGGTTGAAACCGGTATAAATACATAGAAGTAAATATTGTCTCGAAATAAATCTCCAAACATTATTTAAAAAGTTTGGGACAACACATTGATTCAACATATCTTGATTGTCATAACCTTATCTCAAATATAAAGAACCAAAATAAAAGCTATCTACTATGACATGGTTTTGCAGAAAAGACCAAACCCAAAGCTAATGGAAAGGAGCAAATATCACCTAGCTGCAATCTGGGCGTAACAATCTGTACCTTCTCATTGTTCATTCTTGCTGCATATGGAAAAAGAAGCGATCTTAGTTATTCTTCTTCTAGTGTAGTAAAGTTTTACTGAAAACATGAAAATAGAAATCAATTATGTTAATACTAATCCTCGCAAAAGAAGCAGGTATCACACCAGTTCCCCATTCAAACTGATCACCTTCAGCTCACATATCCCATTTGATTGTGATGTTCCCAGTTGGATCAAGGGAGGCGTAAGCTTCTTCATAGAGATATGCATGTATATGTAGCACCTCACATTCATGGATGACTTAGTTACATGCATTCCAGCGTATCCCCTTCTTCACACAAAGTTTCAGCTTAAAAGAAAATAGGAAAACAAACTCATGCATTTCAACACATGCCCTTCCTCATATAAACTTCCAGATTAAATGAAAATAGCAACAAAAAAGTCATGACGAAAGATACATTTATTGGAAGAAACTCAATATGAAAATAGCAACAAAAATGCCAATACGAAAGATACAGTTTCTGGAAGAAACTCAATATGAAAATAGCAGTGTGATACCTCATCCAAGAGGTGGGTAGATGGGAAAGCATGGTCCGATGTAGAGGTGCCTCCCGTTGATGAAGACGATGATATGACACGGAGAGAGCATGGGGGCGGCCGCATCTCGGCCACCATGCAGTATGGATGAGGCACGCCACGTGCTGCGGCTGCTGTTCCCCGTCCCCGGTCAACGAAGATGATGAGACGACCCCAGGGATCTAAGCACCAGCAGCCCGGTGATCTTCTTTGGTCCAGCAACATCAGAAACTGAGGAGGAGGAGGCGGCAGAAGTATGTAACAGGAGACGTGCGAGAGAGAAAGGCATCAGGAGTGGATCGAGCCGCCACCAATCGCCGGGTCGCACCTGACCTCGTTGGCACAGGCTGACGCCGGCCAGTAACGCTCTCCCATCCGCCGCCCGGCTTCCGTCTCCTCTTTCCTCTCTCTTTCTCCGTCCTCTCCTTCCTTCTCTATCTCCCTCTCATCTTCTCCATCCTACACCTGTTTAGGGTTTAGGGTTTAGGATTTTAGGGTCGCTCTTTGCCTGCTGGTCGCCGTCGGAGAAACTCGGCTCCGCACCCGCACGCCTTGGATCAGGCGGGAGGAGGAGGAAGCTGGGAAGGAGTGAGGGGTGTGGCAGGAGTGAGGGGCTAGGCTTCTTGAGAGAGGAGGGGATTGGGTGCGCCGCGCGGAAGGAGGTCGTTCGCTACGCCCATGAAGACAGACAGATGACCTCGAAGCCCATACCGCTGGAACGGGCTGGCGGTTCGCGAATGGCCCAATGCACCAGAGGCCTTCGTTTCGGCCTCTGGAGCAGCAGACCAGGACAGCTGGGCCAGATTACGATTACCGGATAGATTGTCTTGCACAATACTTCCTTCATCCGATGAAGAGTGTACATCTAATTTCAAAATTTGTCCATAAAAAAGTGTACTTCTATCTTTCCAATGCACTTTAAAGTAGGAAAAAATACTTCTCTCTCATCACATGGTAATCAAGACCAATAGCAATCTACACATTGTCTTCTTAATTTATACATGCACTTAGCTCATTGGGGGTTGGGTAATTAAAGAGGAGAGAAATGGTGGCTTGCAACTTTCCAATGCATCTTCTACTCAACTCCATAATTTATCCTAAAATTTCTAGATGTACACTCTCCACCGGACGGAGGGAGTAAATCTGATGGCCAGGAAAGATTAGATCGTGAAATGGACGGCCGAAAATGCTAATTCGCTGAGAGAGCTCGGTTTAGGCTCAGTTTTACTGCCCTTAACTAGATCATCGTTGGTGCGCGCTGTTGCGCCCGTCTATTTGTACTATGAAATGTTCGTTGCTAATGCCTTGTAAGATGGTTAGAATAGCACCATGGCTTCTATTATAGGTTAAAAGTAAAGAAAAGCAAGAAGGTCGAATGGCTATTGTTAAACAATCTGCAAAGAAAAAAAACTCACAAGAGCAAGCTTCAACAATAGGAACTGAAATCTCAACAGAAATCTCAGATATTTGGATTTCCAAAATCTTGCCATCGTAAAACTAAGTTTTGTTACCGCTTACAACCTTGGAGGACAGAATGCACCCAACCATAATACTTGAAGAAAATTGTGATGCTTCACAATCTCATAAACCGGAGCTGGTATCCAACTAAAAAAATGATATATACAGAGATTTCAGAATAAGCAACACCATACTGCATAACTTGGAGATGCGATGTCTGACCTAAAAAAACAGCATGCACTATGTCTGCATTACACACACCGTGAGCTAATGCTTAATGAAGCAACATGGTATTCTCTCCTATGTGCTGCATTTCATGTGTACCTATATATACATGAAAATTGACCACATGATCTGGAGCAAAATAATCACTATAATGAGCAAGAGTAAACCCCGGACGGTGATAATAGGAACATAAATTTAAGACGCTCATGGACCATATAGTATATTGTGCTATATAATTCACTGACTCCAGCAAGCAATTGGTTTTCCTTTCAATTGCTTAAACTCCAGAAAGGTAAAGAAAAATGCAGGAAAAGAGCAGAGGAGCATGTTGCCGCACCCATCCATTTTGACAATATAATGGTCCAGGAGATCCTACATATATTTTTAATTTTTAATTTTAGGGAAGGAGATGCTGCAAAACACAATTCATATATGTCGATTAACTGATAAGAAGTAAAAGTTCGATCAACCAACTTTTAGTTTGGCTGCTGTATTTATTTCTAGAACTATTTATTTTGCTTGTGTGTAGCACATATTTTCCTTTCTTAGACCTTATCTTGTAGGACGACAATGCGACACACTTTTATGTTTTTTTTCATGAAATGGCGAATGTAGTATGCCCAATAGACACCGATAAGCCATGTTTTACCTTATCATGACTCTTAAGCTTGTTTCACACTGATTTCTGACTGTTATGCAATCAAATGCAAGTCTGAGTTATGAAAAAAAAGAGAATTAACTATTGGGACTTCATAGCCAACCAAAGGACTGAAAATAAAGATTATACAACATGCTGAAGCCAGAGAATTGTAGGAGTGCGCTTACTCTATAGATGGCAAATGGTGTGAAATATGAATCCTCGACAATTACAACATCAGCAGGCTTATTTAAAATTAGGAATTTATTTTTTTGATCAAAAGGAGTTTCCCCTATCCCATTTTTATAAAAAACGGAGCAAAAGCAAGTCTCTAGGACTGTTACAAGCGATCGGGCTTACCCGAAATGGCAAACCGGAAAACCAACTAAGCTAAAGCAACAGCTAACCCAAAAACGTCCACCGACTGAATCAGTTTTCATCAAGGGAAAAGAAAACGACTGCTGCCATGCAAGGTCAGCTAAAGAACCATCAACTCGAGCCACATCAGAGTATAGCACAAGGAACAGATCGCGTTTTTTCTCAGTCATCCCGAGTGGGCCTTCAGTGCGCCACTTCGGTTCTTTCTCACGCATGCCCTCAGTTCCCATCCCAGGCTATCCTGAGCAGCTCGCCTCTTCGCCGATCCAGAAGTTGAAGACAGCGCCGCAGCAGCACCGATTGATCGCCCTCGCAGAATATCTTCCATTGATGTAGAGACACACTAATTCTCTTCAAGATCGCGCGAATGCTTGTCCATGGCAACCCCTGAAAACAAATATCGTTACGCATAGTCCAGATCCCCAAATGGCGGCAACACAAGCAATATTGACAACATTTTTCTTGTTATTCATACTCCAAAAGGAGGATAGCTCAGTCATACTATTAGGAGCATTAAACCCAAACGAGTCCGCAACATCGCTCCAAATTTGTCTGGCGACCACACATTCAAAAAATAAGTGGTAAACTGATTCATCCTCATTACAGTATAGGCATTTTAGGTTCTCTACCACCCTCCTTTTATTTATGTTATCTCTGGTAAGAATTTTTTTGTTAAAAGCCAGCCACAAGAAAACTAGGTATCTGTGGGGTACCATTATTTTCCAAAAATTCTTCCAGATGGGGGTAGAACCCCCCCCCCCCCCCACGCAGTTGATCACATTGTAAAAGGACTTGACCGAGTAGGTCCCTAATGGTTCCAACAACCAGACAGGGTGCTCTTCCTCGTTGGTCAGATTTTTGGTGGAGATGACCCGGATCAGATCATGCCACTTGTCCATAAGGTCAGCATCCACACACCTATTAAAGGTGAGTTTCAGGTCGAACCCATCCCACACCTCTGAGATCACACAATGTTGTTGCTGACAGGTCTCATAAACTTCCCAGAATTGGGTTTTCAGGGAAGAATCCCCAACCCATGTGTCATCCCAGAAGCTGATCTTGTTGCCATTACCCAAGTTCCATCTAAAAAAGGCCAAATACCTTCAAAAGCCCACGTAAACCCTTTCCAAAAAAGGAGATCCCACACCCTATTTCGACCACAGCAAATTAGGTTTGTTAGTTCTGTATTTGTGGTCTATCAATCTCACCCAGTCTTTATCACTATCCATAAAGTACCTTTTAGCCCAGGAGGCTAATAAGGCCATGTTAAACTCTCTCAAATTGGGTACCCCCAAACCACCAAACTCCTTTTTTTGAGAAATGAGCCCCCAGTCGGCAAGATGGTACTTAATTATGTTCATCTCGCAGGTTCCCCCAAAAGAAGTGGGCCATCTAAGAAGTGATGGCCTTGATTGCCCACTTAGGGAATTTAATAACAGACATTAGGTACATAGGAATGCTATTAATGCAAGCTTTGAGCAAGACTAACTTAGCGTCATAGCTGAGTAATCTCCCTTTCCAGCCACAAATTCTCTTAATAATTTTATCTATGATGTATTGAATGTCTTCCCTCCTCAGCTTGAGGTAGTGCAATGGAACTCCCAAATATTTAAGGGGGAAATCCCCCATCTTGCAGCAAAAAAATTTGAGATAACAACTTAGCGTCTTCTTCATTCATATTTATTGGGACCACTTCACATTTGTCATAGTTAATCTTCAACCCAGAGAGGTTTTCAAAACATGCAAGTAACCATTTTAATTTTTTTACATACTCAGGTTTAGGATTTAAGAAAAGAATTGTATCATCGGCATATTGTAAACAAATAAGCCCTTGAGGGATGATCTGAGGAACAATCCCAGAGATTATGTCACTATTAACAGCTTTCACTAGCACACGAGAAAAAACGTCCGCTACCAAATTGAAAAGCATGGGGGAGCTCGGGTCTCCATGTTTCAGTCCCTC
>NW_025228059.1:152444-162794 GCF_018294505.1 Triticum aestivum
TTAATCTTGACACAGAAAGAGCTCTGTTGCAGAATGGATAGATTCCACCTAATCCATTTAGCCCCAAACCCTCTGGATGTTAACATTTCCACTAGGAAATCCCAGTTCACATGATCGTAAGCTTTTTCATAATCTAATTTGAGAACAATCCCAGCTTCTCTTGATTTATGAACCTCATGGATAGCCTCATGGGCAGTAACCACGCTTTCTAATATAAACCTCCCTCTCACAAAAGCAGATTGAAATGGGGATAGTAATCTATGACCCACAGGAGACACCCTATTTGTCATAGCTTGCTAAAAAAGTTACTGAGCTGTTACTCAGACAAATTGGTCTAAATTTCTTCATACTTTTGGCATCTAGCTCCTTAGGAATAAGAGTAATTATAGAGTAGTTTAATCTCTGAATATCTAAAGACCCATTTTCGAAGTCTCTCACCAGTGTCATGAAATCCCCTTTGATAGTCTCCCAAAAACGTTGATAAAACAAAAATGAGAGGCCATCAGGGCCAGGGGCTCCATTAGCATAGGAGCCCATAATAGCTTCTTTAATTTCCTCCTCCGAAAAAGACTTCTCAAGCAAGGCATTTTCAGCTTCAGTTAAAAGCTCCTCTTCAGACCAAAAATGGTCATCCAGGTGAATGTTAGGTTTAGGTTCATACCCAAAAAGGTTTTTATAAAAATTAGTTGCAACCTCTAGCATATCTTTAGTGGAATAAACTGGACCATCAGGGCCTTCTAGAATGGACAGTTGATTTTTCCTTCTCCGTTGGTTGGCAACATCATGGAAATATGCTGTGTTCCTATCTCCCTCTTTGATTTTCCTATCTCTAGATCTCTGCCACATGGCAGTTTCCTCTTTTTCCAAATCTCATCAAGTTCCTCTCTAATTTGTTTCATTCTGAGGATAACCTCAGCACTAGCTCTGTTTTGCTCAGAAAAAAAATATAATATATCAAACTCTTGAAGTAAATCCTTATTCTTCTTCTTCATGGCCACTTCAATATTAATACTCCAACCTTTTACAAGTTTCCAAAAGAGCTTGGTTTTAAATTGCAAAGTCCCAATAGTAGTTGTAAATGGAGGGGGAGTGGCCCAAATTTTCTCAACTAAGGCTTGAAAGTCAGGCTGTTCAAGCCACCATTTCTCAAATTTGAATGGTTTGGTTGGGTTACACATACCCACCCCAGAGTCTAGCAAAATAGGGGCATGGTCACTCCCCACTCTGGGCAGAGCACACAGAGTGGTGAGGGGGAGTGACTATCCCAACTAGTGGCAGAGAAAACTCTGTCAATAGTGGCAAAAATAGGGTTGTCTTGATTGTTGCTCCAGGTAAAAACCCTGTTAGACAACTTGTATTCCATTAAACCCCATTTATTAATCCAATCGTTAAACAAAAAGGCCCACGAAGTATTGATATCACCAGATAATTTTTCCTTAGCTCCCTCAATCAGGTTGAAGTCTCCCCCAAACAGAACAGGATAGCACAAGCTATCCATAGTTTCATGCAATTCAGCAATAAAGTCAATTTTATCTATAGCATAAGCTATACCATATACTACAACCAGGTGCCAACAGAAACCATCAGCTTTATTTTTTAAAGAGATAGTAATGCAGTATTTCTTAAGATTAAAATCAAGGACCTCAAAACAATTGGTTTTGGTACCCACAAGGTTACCTCCAACAGAACCTACTGCAGGGAGTGTATGCCACTCATAAACAGTAGAGCCAGCTAAAGTATTTAGAAAGGAGTCAGACACAGTTTCTCTCTTAATTTCTTGAAAACCTAAAAAATCAGGTTTATACTTGTTCACTAAAGCAGACAGGCACCGTAATTTTCCTTTTTGTCCTAGTCCCCTAATATTCCAGAAAATACCAATCATGGGATCTTCAAGGGGTGTGTCAGATTAAAAAGTCCACCTCTCACTACATTCTCAGAGCCACCTACAGCACCAGCAGTGCCCTCTGGTATGTTGGGGTTGCGAATGTCATTATTTGGAGTACAAACTCCAACATTCTCATTATTTTCAGTATCCAAATTATCAGGTAGAGATATTTCAGGGTTTTGAGAAGCAAAAACTAAACATTTCTCAGTTTCATCTCTAATGATGTCCTTAATTAACTGAGTTCTCTCTTTTTCATTATCACCAATCATAAAGACTTACTTTTGAAGCACTACAAAAAAATACACTTCCGTGATGATACTTGTTTGTCACAGTAGGTCGCATTTTCTGTCATGCATGTACATCCATGACAATTTTATGACAGAATCAAGATAGTCATACATGTGCTATCGTAGAAGTGTTCCATGACATTACCAAAATTATCATCACGGAAGTGTCCACTTCCATGACGATAAATCCCGCGTCACAGAAGTGCTTTCGTCAAGGGTGACCGACACGTGGCATCCACCGTAACGGAACACCGTTAAGCTATCGGGTCAGGTTTTGGATCCGATAACCCGTTAACAACCCCGACCAATGGGGATTTTCCACGTGTAAAATCATCATTGGCTAGAGAAACACGTGTCGGCTCATCGTTGGGACAGATGTCATCCACTCATTGTACAGAAGGCGCCTATGATATGTCGACACGTGGCACGGCCCAACAAAGGCCCATTCCTATGAAAAGGCCAACCCGTTTGACTTGCTCAAAAGGTGGCGGGTCGGCCCATGTAAAGCCTGTTAACGGCCTGTTCGCATATAGCCCATTTACAGCCCGCTAACCCAAGGCCCGTTACGCCCTATCCGAATTAGGCCAAGTAGCGTCATCTGGGCCACCCAATATGATTCCAGCCCGTTTTCACTTCTGGCCGATGTATGGCCCATGACGTCTTTCGGCCCATATGAGGCCCTATGTAACTCTTGGCCTATTAACGGCCCGTGGTGAAACTGGCCCGTAATGAACAGTGTATCACTTTACACCCATTAACGGCCCGTGGTGAAACTGGCCCGTAATGAACAGTGTATCACTTTATACCCATTAACGACCCGTTATTCCGTTGGGCCGTTTCCAGCCCATGTTATCTTTCGGCCTTCTCAGAGCCCATTTATTCTTGGGCTCATTTCCAGCATTCGTTTACTTACGGCCCGTTACTGTCATTTTCTGCTTGTGGGCCAAATTCAGCCCGTGGTTACAGTCGGCCCGTTTGTGGTCCGTTAATATGTTGGGCCGTTTTCATAGCCTCATCAAATATGGCCTATTAACGATGGCCCATTATGGTCGGCCCATGAACGGACGATTCCAACTCTAGCCCGTTTACGGCCATAATGCGGCCTGTTATTGGCCCATGTTTGGCCAATCGATCATACTGCCCGTATAAGGCCCATTGATGATACGGCCCGTAGAAGGCCCATTGTTTCTACGGCCCGTAGAAGGCCCATTGTTTCTACGGCTCATAGAAGGCCCACTGTTTCTACAGCCCGTAGAAGGCCACTGTTTCTACGGCCCGTAGGAGGCCAAGTGTCACTACAGTAAATATTAACCCATGGTTATTGTGGCCTAGTTTAAAAAAATAGGTTATTGCAGCCACTAGCAAACCGCGGAAAAAGAACTGCAATGACTACAAGCAAACAAATAAACAAGACAACAAGGAAATAAATAAGCAAGCAACTTACGCTAGGCTATCACGGCTATCACACATATTACATCCACTGGGCATCAAAGTTCGCCACCAGTGCAAATAAACGCGCCGACAAAAGAATATACCAAACTGAGAGCACTTCAGAAGGCACTAGGCCTGGCCACGTCGGGCCCCCCAAACAGCTGAAGAAGCTGAGTAGACCTCAGTTGTGTCAACGATAGATGCATCAACACTAGATTTAAGGCATTATGATGCGCACGGCAGTCCTCTGACATCTTCATTGCATCTTTGACTTCAAGTCGGAGCTGAGCTGAAGCAAGCCTTTCCGCTTTAAGTTGAGACTGAAGAAGTCGAACTGATTGAGGCAGCGGCTGCACAGAGGTTGTCTCACACCTGCTGGTGAGTAGCTTCAACTCACTGTCTTCATCAAGACAGGACCTTGGGGTCATCTCGCTGTCCTCAAGATGGTTTGGCTCACTATCTTCCCTAAAGTTCTGCCTGGCGTAAGAGATACGAGTCTGAAAGAGAAACAAGGAGACACGTAACAGGTTTCACAATTATATAAGCAAATAAATGGATCTGTTCTGCATAAGGAACATGTTTTTACAACTACAGCAGTGGAGGAAATGATGCCTATCCAAATCTATACTAGAACAAAGTTTGAAGGCTTGAGAAGGATGAACTTACATTACATGTTAACACGGGCTGGACAAAGCCCTTCTCCATGTTGATGGAAGGATAATTCAATAAATTCCCCAAAGAAAATTCTTTATAAGCGTTGCCATTATTCTACATTTTGCAAAGAGTAAATATAGATAATATAATATTGGAAGAAACAGAGGATAATGAAGCTCAGGTGCAGACTGATGACACATAATCAAATAGCAATTAATTAAGTACAACGTTACAAGGCAAAAGGGAGAGAGGTACTGACAAGAGCAATGCAGAGCCCATTATTGTTTTGAGATCGTATGATCCTTTGAGCAAGGAGATTCATCTGAAATTAGTTTTCATACAAGAGAGAAGGTAAGGCACAAGCAGAAATTTAGGAGTTCAAATTTTGAATTGATATCATAGACAGTACCTGACGCTGTGCTCCCAGCAGTTCTAATAGGGGTTTGGCCACTGGAGTAGGGGTAAAGTGTGGTACAGTTGGGCCTGTGTTTTCTATGGCTGCTGATCTATCTGATTTAACAGGTATCACTACCTTTTCCAAATACCTAGTTTGTACTCCTTGAGGATCTGCACCCACCCTCTTCCTTTTGGACATCTATTACGAAAGAACAACATTTGACTGGAAAAACATAGTGTGACGACACATGGAATAGGTACAAAAAATGGATAGGTATGGCATATACTCATATATGATGCTTAAACTAAGCAGATGGTGTAACAAAGTAAAAGTAATGCAAGAGGTCAGATGCAAAATATGTGCGACCAATACAACTTTGCAAAGTTAGAGCAAGCACCTTGATGGGTGAATAAGATAGGCCATCCTCCACCATGCCAAGTTTGTTAGCCAGTGGATCGTTCCGCAATATTCCTCTCGTGCGCCCATTCTCATATTCATTTTGATAATGTTCAATATCTGACATGCATGAAAACATAAAAACAAGTGAGATTTTCTTTGTAATGCAGAAGTGATTCTAATCCAATACTGCCTCCCTGTAAACCCCTTTGTGCTATCTCTGCAATTCTGTTAAAAGATGCCATGCATGCTGTAATTTGTTGTGTGCATTCATATAATGTGGCCTACTACTCAAAATATGAGAGCTCCAGAAGTGATGACACTTCGCAGATGATAGCTTCAACATATAGTAAAGAAGAACAAGTCGACCTGACCTGACAGATTCAAAATATACTAAGGGAGAACAACTCGACCTGACCAGTCGACCGCAAGAGAAGAGTATCATCTTAAAGAAGAGCAGAAGAGCAAGCAGATTGAAGATATTACAAGTCTTTCAATACAATGTCGGTTGGCCACCCATGATGAACCAGAGCGCATAGAGAAATACTATTCTTTCTGGTCTCTCCATATGTGGCTCACATGCATTTCGAAACTAAAGTAGGAACATTTAGCTAACCAATTAAACATCTCTCAGTTTTACTAATATCAGCAATAATATCAGATATGAATTTGTACAACTAAGCTTGTTTAGCTCGATGGGTGGAGCAGTGCTATTACGCCACGAACCACGTAGGCTGATTGTGGTCATCATAAAATGGGGAAAACATAAGCATGATGAGTACAGTGTTGACCGTGGCAGTGGGATGGAAGATCTGAAGCTGCAAACCGCGCAAAGTGTAGTTAGCAACCGATGTTTGCTTTGAAATAACAACTAAGATTTGGTATGGACAAGAAAGTACGGTCAACAAGTGACAAAGAAATGCAATTATGTTATCTCTCTATATGTCGCGACATGCATTTGGAAACTCAAGTGGGACCTTTAGCTAACCAATTAAATGTGTCGGTTAACTAATATCAGTATCATATCACAATCATATTTGAACAACTAAGCTTTCGAATTCTGAGTGTTGTGTTGTTTAGCTTGAATGGTGGAGTAATGCTAGTACAACAGAAAGCACCTACGCAGATCATAGTAGAGTAGATAAAAGGGGAAAACCCTAAGCATCAAGAGAAAAATCAGGAAAGTGGAACTAGCTGGACCAGTGGGTGGCGCACATGCTTTCCGAAACGAATATAGGAACATTAGGTGACCAATTAAACGTTCTCTATTTTAGTGATATGAGCATCATATCAGATTCGTATTTCAACACGTAAGCTTTGGGTAGAGGTCTTGAGGAGCAGTGCTAGCACGACACGAAGCACCTACGATGATGGTAGTGAATATAAAGGGGGGAAACCATAAGCTTTACGAGTATAGTGCCCGTGCCATGGCGGATCTGAAGGTGCAAACCGGACAAAGCTACTTCGCAACCAATGTTTGCTTTCAACTAGCCACTACGATTTGGTACGGACAAGAAAAGTACAGTAAACAAATTACGATCTATTTTCCGGGTGAGATCAATAACTTAAGCACATAAGGAAGAGTACCACCTCTCTTGCGACGCTGTGTAGGCCTATGCTGATACGTTGAGGGTGCTGCGGGTGCGATGGCTGTCGGCAGCGGGGAAGAAGACTTTAGACGGCAGACGGCCGGGTCGGGGGATATATCCTGTTGCCATGGATGAGGCGGTCGTAGGAGCGGCAACAGCAAGGTGGACGACGGCACCGATGAAGCGAGAGGAGGCGATGAAAGGATCCTGGTCCAGCGCCGTGGTGAGAGACGTCCATCTCTTGCAGTGGACGACGGGGTAGGGGAAGCGGCTCCGGCAAGGTGGGGGATGGGGTGGCGGACGGAGGAGGCTGGCCGCAGTGCGGAGGTTGTCGTGCCGCCGACGGTGTATGAATGGGAAAATGGATGGGAGGGGGGATCTCAAACTTTGGGACGCGCTTCTTTGAAATGGGGGAAAGTTACGAACTTATCCCCTAAAATTTCGGACATCGCGTCGGTTGGGGATAGGACGGTAATCTCGCATCTCCCAAATATTTGCCAGTAACTATTTCGGGCGAGGAGAGGGTGTTTTGCCGCCCACGGTTGGCACCCACGGTGTATGAACGGGGCTGACAGGTAGGGCGGTTGTGTCACGTCTGATGGAAGTTACACATCTGCCCCTATTTAAAATATTAGCCTACATCGATTTCGGACGAGGAGAGTTTGTTTTGCCGCCCACCGTGTATGAATGGGGAAATGGAGGAAGAGACACATGTCTTTCGGACGAGCTTGAATCAAATGTGTTCTGCCGCCCACGTTTGGCACCCACCGTCTCTGAATGGGCTTAGAGGCCGTCGTGTCATGTCTGATTGAAGTTACTAGTCTACCCCTATCGACAGCAGTGTAAATCCGGTCGATAAGGATGTCAAGTGTCAGGGGTAGACAGTAATTTCCATCTCGCAAACACTTGCTTGGGGCAGCCCACAAATTATAGTGGGTGTTTAGCCGCTTCGTTCAAAAATTGGGAGAATTAGAATTCATGTTTGCCCTGGGACCTGGCAAACTAAATTCAAATCCAATTTGTATTCGATTACGAATATCCACAGATAATTATACGTTTTGTTATTTATTTCTTCAAAACCACAACAAAGGTTTATTCCACCTTTATATATGATTATGATTTAGAAATGTCGTGATCTTCGAATTCAGTAGGTTGGATACACTCTGAGTGAAACCGTTATTTCATCCAATACAATATGCTGACACGAAAAACAGTTCACCTTATGTCAATCATACAAGTACTGAGGATTACCTCGCCTAAAAAATTTGGATCATTACAACACATGGACAGCATAGGGGGTCTTGCAACATAATCCATTCAGAGACATGACACAACATGCAAGTACAATAATCTAATGACAATTTCAACTAGTATCTAAAGAAGAACCGGGATTACCTTGGGCTTCAGATAGCAGAAACAGCAGGACCTCCTCCTTCTTCAAATGCAACATTCTTACTTCCTCCAATTCTTGGGTTGCTTGCCTAATGCGTGCCGCTAATTCCGTAATTTCCAGCGTCAAGATAAAGATTACCTCATTCATGGCAGCCACACCATCTCTTTCTGCCTCTTGTAGAGCCTCAAGCACTATAATATCTATGCTCAGACTGCTCTCCGACGGTGTTGCCTCTGAACTGCTACCATCTGGTAACATGGATGGCGCACTGCTTCCACAAATAGATTCTAGGGTTGTACATTGTGCCCTAGTGTGATCGGCAGCCTGAAAGGTTTCCGCTGGACATCAGTAAGAGATAGTTATCGTATGATCCAGGCAGTAAGCTTTCATGGTAAACGACAGACGAATTATTGCCGAGCATGGCAAACTATATTTAAATGGTTCGAAGCCGCATCAGCCGAAAAGAAATTAAAATGGTAAGATGAAACTAGGGATGTAAGTGGCAAATAAACGACATCCGCCAGTCCCATCTAGTTAGTTTTTGCTACCTCCCTAGTTCATTTTCCTCAAAAAACAAAAACTCTTTTGAACTATCATACCACTAGTGGACTTTAATCAGGATTAAACGGGACCCAGTTGACATCCCTAGTTGAAAGGGAGTGTACAACCGCTACATTTAAGTTGCCAAGGCATCTAAGCAGTTGAAATAATATGAGAAAGCACTTAACAGTGTGGCCTCATATAAACTACGAAGACAGTCTTGTGATGAAGTTGAGAGGAAAAGTTAAGGACTCAAATGAAATAGGCATGCATTTCTTTACGATAGTACAGCAGGCACTGCTGACATATTGGCCAACTCAGGTATAGCGTAACAACAAATAAGCATTCGAATCAAGCAATACAGCAAAGCAGACAACTGAACTATTTCTAATTCGGTAGGATTACACGTTGAGGGCACAAGCCAAGAAAGCAGCCCACTCGCATTACATTTCACATGTACTAAAACACACTGGCTTACCATATGTTGCTGTGAAGCCTAGGTGCTGTTGCAATGTTCTTTGAAGATATCGTCAGCATCCCGTGGTTGCAAATCTAGTGGTTGTAGTTTATTCTGCACCATCTATTTAGGTAAAATTAATTTTAATCGCATGCACTGGTCCGAATTGATCATCAATGGTTCATCTAAACTAATGAAAGAAGGGTGTGTGCATACACGACAATATATCTGCTTCCCTCTATTTTTATGCTTGTTCGAGGTGCCAGCCCCAAAAGAACAAATATTTTTCTTGATGGGGTTGGCAGCTCCATAATTAATAGAAGCATCAAATTAGTCATGCAACTTGGGAAGATCAAGAACACACAAACAAGTAATGAACAGAGGCTCGGAGCAGTGATGTAATAGCTAGCATCAGAAAATGTAGGGTAAAACGAACAAAAAGCAATGGAACCACATGCTAGTTTGCTGATGTGTAATTAAGCATAGAGAACATTAAGCAGTTTGATGGAACCAACAGGTGGCATGAGAACAAAACTACAGCATATTAACTATATGTGCACTGGTATGTGATTTAGAACATGTAACATGTTCATTGCCAGAAGTATGGCCCTACAGGTGCAAGCAGAATAACGCGTCTCATGAAAAACTGAATGATGCCCTGAAGAAATTCAAAGGTGCGGTGCTTATGCTAGGAAAGTGAACGTAGGCGCCGACCGTTGGATAATAGTACGTGATTCTCGGCGCCGTATGGGTATCGTTGTCATACTTGATAGCTAAGGATCGTCGATGGTGCTCGTGTTGCGGTTGAGTTTGGGCCGGCTGTCGCCGTCGCTGAAGCGGCTCCGGTGCTACGGTTGCGGCGCCTGTCGACATACAAGAAAGCTCATCTGTGGTAAGTGAACAGTTGCACGATAAAGAGAAAAACCGAAGGAGTACAAATCTAAATAACCTGATGAGGCTGCGGCGTCGGCAAAGCAGGGTCGGTGGAGTTGAATATGGCGTCCGTGGAGCGGGTCCGGTGCAGTGGACAAAGGCTTCGGCGCGCGCGTTGTACAGTGCTTTCGGTGAGGCGGATCTGTTGTGGCGGACGAGGGCTTGTATGAAGGGCCAGCGAAGGGGCGGACGAGGGAGTCAGTGAAGGGCCTACGCTGTGGTGGACGAGGGTGCCGGTTAAGCAGATCCGGTGCGGTGGACCATGATGGCGGTCAAGGAGATCTGTAGCGGTGGACAAGCCAGTCGCTGAAGCGGCTCCGGTGAAGTGGTGAGTTGGCAGTTGGGGGTTCCAAGGTGCGGAAGGTAGATCCGGCGGGGTGTGAGGTCC
>NW_025228059.1:162869-163633 GCF_018294505.1 Triticum aestivum
GAAGGGGAGGGGCTCTGGGGAAGAATGTTGGGGGCAAAGAGGGGAAAACAATGGAGTTACCAAAGCAGCCCTTTTCCGTTCATGTGGCAGGGGTAAAACAGGAATATCGCAGGGCTCAACTTTCGGGCGCGTGATATTTCGATGTGAGCGGGAAGTTTGAAAGCTTTTGGCGCCTAAAATTATAAGTATTCTGCTCTCGTATGGCCGACTATGATATCATGGCCGACAATTTGTTTGTTTTGCACGCAAAAAAAATGTGCAAGTTTTGAAAATCAATGTCTCCAACTCGAAACTTAGATTGTCCATTCAATTCAAATATGGATCATTGAGCTGCTACAAGCAAATACCATAATACGGTCCAATTCAAATGAAATTCCAAATGTGTTTATCCTAAATATGATGACAAAAGCAAAAATGTGTATGTGTATGAATAAAGTGGATGATTATAAAGTTCGAACATGCCCGTATGTGTATATCTCTAGGTTTGATATATGAATTTGAAATCACGAAATCCCGGCTTAAAAATGTACCTCCGTTTAAATGAATTACAAAAGCTAATGATGGAGTCGAATTCCAAAATTCCAATCTTAGGTTTGTAATTCTGGTACATCAAGGTATATCACGCATGTTCAAAAGTATCGTTATCTCATAGTACAAACTGTGAAACAAATTGATCAACCATGAGTGCACAATATCTCAATTACGCTAAAGTCCCTCAAATATAGACACCTCACTCTTTATCTGAAGTCAACCCCCCCCACCAC
>NW_025228059.1:163753-179831 GCF_018294505.1 Triticum aestivum
CACACACACATAGAGAAGTCGTTCTCTCCCCCAAACACCAACACACGAGCACATTAACACCCCTCTCTTTTGTAAAGTCCGGACCCCAACATAGGTCTCTATTACTTTGTCTCTCGGGCATGCACACATCTCTTCCCTCACTCTCTAGGTCTCCCCCTATCTCTCTTACCCAAGCAGACGCACTATGTAGAGTGTATATTTCCCATACACACAAAACGTCGCCCCCAAACGTCTATCTCCCTAGTTATGTGGTTCTCGCGCACTCACGTCACACACCACCCCCACTGCAAACAAGCACACTTTGTCTCCTTGTGCACCACTCTCCTCTTTCTATCTCTCCCACATGCGGACCCGCCCCAGCTCCTTCCCTGTATACATATATGTCGTGACTCTTTGCATAGCTCCCTAATGTATAATCGTTCTCGATTTCGCACATTGTTCTCTACACCATCTATTCTAGATCTCTCATGAAGTCCCTATCACACACACGATGACTCGCTTCCCTTGCGTCTCCATTCATAGGCCAATTTTGGACAACATCAACATTGTCTCCCTATCTATACGCCTTTTATGGACACAAACGACCCCTCTCGCCCCCTCTCTTCCTCTCTCTCTCTCCGTCGCTAGCTCTCTCTTTCTCTCGCTCTCACACCCCTCTCCCACACACACACTCGATGTCTCTTCCAAATAGTCTGCTCCCCCCGCCCACACCCGTGCTATCTCGCTACTACACATGTCACACCATTCCCCCTTCCCTTATACTAGGTTTACATCATCAGTGGTCTCTCTACTCCACATACACTCTCTCCCTCTCACACACAAACGCGTGCACAAACACACACAGACACGCACAAACACCCATTTATCTGGATCCTCATCTCTCCTCATGTCCGCCTGTGTATCTCACACACTCACTCTCTAATTATGTATATGTGTCTCCACGTTACACAACACAAAGCCTCATGTACATGTCTCTCTCTATCCTCCACACACATAGACACAAAGAATCTGTTGTCATTGCCTCAATCTCTAACATATCACACACACACACTGTCTCTCTCTCTCTCACTCACAAACACACTCAACAAGGGTTTCCCCGTGAATAACTTACCGTCTATTCATCAACAGTCGTGGCAGTACGGCGAACACGAGACGTGAAAAAGAATAAATCTACACGTGCTTAGACCACCTAGTATGACTACTAGGACTAGTGCAAGCACAAAAGCGCGCCACCGTCACCCCCTCCTTGTCGGCGACGGGAAAATCTTTGTTTTACACAGTCGAGAAGTCATTGTGCTAAGGCCCCACATGCCGAGGCGTTGAATAGAATGTAGATGCTAGTTTACGGAAGCAAGTATCGATAATACGTTTGTATCTCCATACTTATATTTCTTCTCTTATAAAAAACCAAGTTGGTGATGATGGTACGTGTGCCATCTTGCAATATAGACCGTCCGATCTATATCTGACGGATGGAAATTAAACTAAAAGATACCCGCACATCTCTCCACAATTGCAGACAAGGCCTTCCCTCGTTCATCCTTATCTCCAACAAACCTCATTGTTGAGCAATTAAGAAAGGAAGCCTCTGGAACAAACTGGCCTGGTGGCCGCTGCCGGCGTCGTCAATCCCCATGCCTCCGCTCAGTCCGACCAGCAACCACCACCACACCCCACTCCTCTTCACCTTATCTCATATTTCTCGAGATATCATTAGTTTTTACACATGGGGTTACTCCCGCAAGGGTCAATCACAACAAGTGTTTTATAAAAAATTGCATCTTGATGTTCCGTGCAATGCACGGATCTTGCTAGTACTCCTACACAAGACTAAGTTGGTGATGCTGGTGTGTCTGCCATCCGTCGTTTCTGACCATTAGATCTACATCTAACGATTGTGAGGTAAGTTGTTGCCTTTTCTCACCAACATCCCACTTGTCTACCAATTTGCAGAAAAACCCATAATTAGTATCTTAAAACCAACCACATCCCTCCCTGACCTCACCAAAACAGCCCAAGGAATATATTCTAATTGAAACATAATATATCTCTAGTGACATATGTATATCAAAATTAGAGTGTTTTGTACCAAGTTTATGAATAAGTATTATTCTAATTATGATTCGTTGCAACGGACATGAACATTGCTAGTATTTCCAACCATGCATTTTTTTCCTAGTATTCCATAGTTTCGAGTTTTCCATCAAGATATTAGTCACTCATGGTTGATATTTACTTTCAATCATGTACACATATGCACTATGTAACTAGCCTTGCTTATTGGCTTCCAAAGCTTAACTTTCACTCCTACTTACAATATGTAGAGTATTTAACAAAAAACTACCACTTTCAACCAGCCGTAGGAAGAATCTATTGTACAAAAAATAGCAAAAGCATACCCAAAATTTCTTAATCCACGCCAAAAACTACCTAGTACTCCTACCGATTAGGTTCGTTTAAACCCATTTATGACAGGGTTGGCCCACACGTCCGTGCTGACGAGGCAGCTTAAACCAACACATTTTGTTTGACCGTTGACACGAGGGACCCACATCTGACTTTCTATCCAGTTATTCCCCCTCAAATCATTATTTTTCCTGAACATTACTTCAAACAGTACTGATGCGTGTTCGTCGGTGGCGCCAGTGATGAGCGAGTTGGCCGCCGCTCCGCCAGACGGGCCGGATGCCGCGCTGGCCTCTGCACGGGTTGGCAGGCTGGCCCGAGCGTGACTCACGAGCGAGCAAGCCGCCGCGCTGGCCTTCGCTCGAGCCAGATGGCTGGCCTTAGCGCGGCGCGCGCGAGCAAGCCGCCGCGCTGCCGTGCCAATCTAGCTAGCAAACCTTGCAGACAAGCAGCTAGACGGAGCTATCTTGGCTAGCTAGTAGCCGCGAGCGCCGGACGGAGCTGGCATCCGGGCTGCCGCAACATGGGCTTCCCACCGCCGACGGTTTTGACCTCGCCTTCTGCCGGCGGCGGTAGCTGCTTCCCATGGCCGAGGATGACTAGGTGGATGGGCCGGATGTAGGAGGTCACTCGAGGATTTTTGTTGGTAAGAGCATGTACAATGGTTGATAAGGTAGTCTTATCTTAAGTCTGCCACCTATGCAAGTGGTAGTAGTTTATTGGCATTTTAGTGGTTTCTTGCATTATTAGAGCAAGTACAATAGAGCTGAGTCAGCGGGCTATAAGAAATAAACTAGTATATTTCTGCTTAGTTGGAGGAAAGAGAAGAGGAGAGAGAAGGTAAGCGGGCTCTTCGTGAAGAGCCAGCTCTAGCACGTGCTCCTAGGCACTTTGTGAGAATGAGAAGTGGGCCACATAATAAAAAAGTGATACACTCTTTTGATCTATTATTGTACATGTTGGCTATAAGATGGGCTGTACATGACATGGCACTGGCTTATAGCCAGCAGCTGGCTATACTATTAACCATGCTTTTAGGGGTTTCTTGTAAGGAACAATGTACGTACTACTAGCGACAAAAGGTGATTCTAGGTTGCGTTGTACTCCAACGAGTACTACTAGTGGTCGCGGGAGTGTATACCTCGTTTTGTGGGTTCGATCCCGGCCGAACGCACGTCGGCCTTTTTTTTAAAAATAGTACTACTACACTTCGCTGCGAGCCAATATTTTACACGGGTAGTTTGAGTTTTGAAGTCAAACGGACGTGCGGCCCCACAATCTGGGTGCACTGGACAGCATAGCCACGTGAACGGGTTTTCCTTCCCAGCATCCCGTGGCTCGCGTGCTCGCCCTAGCCGCACCTCGCTTGCAGCTTCCAGCTAGTAGCATATTTAAACTAGCGCCTCCCAATTAAGCCCGAGGAGCCGGAAAAGCCTGGCGGGGCATTGGGAACTGTGCAATATGGCTCTGTACGTAAAGTGCTCTACTACTACTCTGTTGCTTGTGGCGTTGCACGCATGGACTTCACTCCATTATCGGCTCTACTATAAAAGAAATTCCTCTTAACGTGTTTTTTTTTGAAACGGAGGCAAAAGCTTTGCTTCATCTCATTCATAAAGAAGGAACTACTAACAAAGTTCGACGAGATCCATTACACCTCCACAAATGGAAGCGAAAAGCCTAGTCTCGCTGTATCAAATAACTCAAATATTGTGCCCCCGCAGTAACCATCGCTGATAAACAGGCTGCTAGTGTGTGCGTGAGAGGAGCGGCTGAGTAGGCCAGCTACGTGAGAGGAGCGGCTGAGTAGGCCAGCTACGTGAGAGGAGCGGCTGAATAGAGCACCGAGAGTACCCACTAGGCCACTACGCAGGTGTACTTCCCCTGCATTGATAGTACAGCGATGGTTCTAGAGAACAGTAGTACCCTCCACTTCCAACTGTAGCTCCTTGGCCCTGAAATTCAAGAGTTCAAAACTGGTGCACTATACTAGAGTAGACTAGAAGTACAGTACATCGCACTACTAGTTGCGAAACGTAGTACTAGTACTGCTACAGTATGAGTACGTACTCCTCCGTCACATAATGTAAGACGTTTTTGACACTAGTTGGCGTGTACAAAAAATGGCAAAAACATACCCAAAATTTCTTAATCCACGCCAAAAACTAATACCTAGTGCCAAAAATTTCTTACTAGTGTTATTATTTACAGTATAATGCAATCCCATAACGTTCCATAATGCTAGTACTAGTAGTAAATAATAGCCTCACCCCTTCGCTGAGGAACGATCTACAGTTGGAAGGGACGAGGCCCTGCGGTTAATACGCTCTTATCTCCTCCTCGCCAGTTCCCCTCCCACCGAAGAGAAGGCAGTTCGTCGCTGCTCCCATGGATTCGCCAGGCGGTTCTCCTCCTCGTCGGGGCTGGGAGACCTTGCACGACGATCCTCTGGGAGAAATCGCACGCCGCTCCGACGTCCTCACCGCCGCAAGACTCGGTGCTTCCTGCACCAACTTTTTCAAGATGCTGCTTAAACAGGCTTGGGAAAAGGCCATGCTTGTTGGTCTTCCATGCGTCCTCGAGGAGAAGGTTCTTCTATGGGACAATCCTTCGAACAGTCCACTGCTCCCTGGCCATGGTTGCACGTTGACTCCGCTAGAGTTGCCGACGTTGAGAGGTAGTCGGATTTTGTCCGATGAGCAGGTCAGTAATGGAGTTTGATCATGTAGTACTTAGTTATTCCATTTCCATCCCGTAATTTCTCCGCTGCCCACTGTCTTATATATAGGTCTGGGTCGGTGCCAACGAAGATTGGCTTGCATACCTCCGGCCGGATACACCATCATTTTGGACAACATCCACAGCAATGCGGCCGTTCCGGTAGACCCCTTCTCCACCATTGGGATCAGCCTTCCGGACTGGCTGGGCTTGAATACGTATGATGATGCCTACATGAGATTGAAGAAGATAGCAATTGCGGACCCGCCGACAAAGCGACGCGGCTACGACAATTACTATCTCATCGCGGTGTTCGACATAAGGATTGCCATCAATGCAGGAGGCAGTAACGGCAGAGGCTGCCGCATGTTGGCGGCGGCAGATTTGTACCCCTACACGTACGAAGACGCCGTGCGCCATCTAGGCCGCATCTTCGCGGTGACAAGGCAGGGGACTTGTTTCATCTGGTTGCCATCCTACGGCACGGGAGATTACAAACGGAATGCACAAACCATCATTTGCATCCCTAACGGTACTCCATTATTTTGCAGGGACCAGTCATCCCCCGATCAAAATAAGATCACCGATCCTGGATGTGCATTTGCATCCGCGATTCGGTCTAACCTGGAACCTTGTAGCTGACTTTGGCATATTGGGATCAACTATCTTAGCAGTCGTTACCCATGGTACCACTGATGTGCAACATGGTCACACAATCTACCACGATCGGACCGTCACCATCTACCCAGGTATTCCATTTTTTAACCCTCTCGCCTTCTCTTTCATTGTTGTACTAGTAATATACTTTGTAGTACTAGTAGGAGTACTTTTTACCTTGGAGGACGCGTATAGCTAGCTAGGCCCTTGAAGACTTGAACCCACTAGCTGCCACCATTTTTGTTTTTCCATGTCTTACTATCTCATCCATGTAGCCTAGAGTGGTTATATATAATAAGCCGGTTATTTTACTCCCTCAATACCGGAGTAGTACTATTTGTTGCACAGTATTACTGACCGCCATATTTGAGCACAACATTATTATGCATGGACCTTGACTATGTACGTCACCATGTGTCCAGATCTGGGATGCCGCGTGTACCAGATGAACGGCGCCGAGTTCGACCCCCGTGATGCTACGTGGGTGCCGGGGAACACTCTCGGAGAGTACTCGCTTTTCATCGGGGACAGCTACCCCATTGTGAAGCGGATGCCACCTTCCGTGCATGACATGGAAGGCCTGCCGTTCATGAAGCATGGTTGTGTCTTCAGTGCACACCGCCGGATGAACGACATGCTGAGACACGCTATCCCTGATTTATGACGCTTCAGCTTGGATGAGTCTCCATCGTGTGGAACCGGACTAGAAAGCTGTGACAATGATTCCCGTTGCCCACCGCTATGGATCGTGCCATCCATGAAGAACACCTGGGACTGGAACCTGGAGGAGGACATGTAGCCCGTCTATAATGTGTAAGTGGAGTACGGTAATTGTGAACGGTAGCGCTGTGAATATATGTAGACTAGTCGTGCACAAATTTATCACATGAATTGGAGATGAACTTGTGTGGCATACTGGCATTTGTCCTTTAGAATTTATTACTAGTAAATGTGTTATGTGTACGTGCAACTTGTGTGGTTGTTGCATGGGCTCCAACACGCTCTTTGAGAAAAAAAGGTGGCACAGCTTTGGATATACGTGACGTGGCGGCATCATACAGTAGCATCGTTCGCTATAGTTGTAGTACACTCCTACTAGGATGACAACTCCTATAAAACCTTGCGCTTGGCTCTTTGCCTCTTCAGGAGGTTCAACAGTTCGTACTCCTATGAACCTTGCACTTGGCTCTTCGCCTCTTCGGAAGGTCCAACAATGATGATACTACAGTACAATATGCTTCTGGCAATCTGACACCGATTGAACTGCTGCACGTCCACCGCGAGGGCGAGGGCGAGGGAGAGGGAGAGGGCGCTGTAGTCAAAACCCTCTCGTCGTCCTGCGAACCACCGCGCGCGTGGGCGAGGGAGAGGCGTAGTAAGCAAGCTTCTCCTCGTTCGGCGAGTTGACGGGACACATCAAAGCAGTACTAGTACTAGTAGTAGTAGTCCATAGTGCGTCCTTTCCGATTAATATGGCTTAATTTGAAACGAGAAAAATACACTGGCGGTCAACGTATGTAACAATACGCTCTTTATGGTCACTATATATAGTTTTGCGGCGATTATACGATCACTAGCTCATCGTAGAGCACCGTATTGCACCCTACTGACCGGCCACATAGTCGATGTGGCACTCTGGTTAAATTGTCACCTGGTTTCTAGGTCCCACCTGTCAGTTGGCAGAGCAAAGAAATCAGTTAAACAAAACTTTACGCAGGCGCGACACGAGTCCAACCCTTGCGCGCGAACCGCCCTGGCTGTGTATGTGAGTGCATGCACGTGTCCTCCCTCGGTCTTCCAACAAAGAGTGTACATCGGCTATAAAACAAAGAGTGTAGTACATGATTGACATCTACACTTCCAATGCATTTGGCCTTTAATCTAAATCGATATTGATTGACTAATGCACCAACTTGTGCTGTAGGTATAGGCTACATGTCTATCCTTAATTACAGCATGCAACGGCCTTCATTTAATCTTCTTATCTCAAGGGTCGCATGCACACATAAGTCTGCTACTTTTGGGCGTTAATTATGCCCTGGTCAATGTGTAAATCTCTAAATGTACAGTCTTTCACGGACGTAGGGAGTAGGTTGAGCACTTGAGCGTGAGCATGTGTGTTGCGTCGTGTGCTGTGTGCCGCATGGGTGCGTGAGTGTTGCGTGCGTCCATGTGTACGTGTGAGTGTTGCATGCATGCATGGGGCTTACTCCCTCCCATTGACATGTTCATATTTCAAGCTTCCTCTGTTCCCTCCATATGGTGATACTCCCTCTGTTCCCAAATAGTACGGAGTAAAAGCCTCCCTCTGTTCCCAAATACGGAGTATTTGTCTTTCTACAGATTTCAACAAGTGACTAGGTACGGAGCAAAATGAGTGAAGTGAGCGTAGAGGCATAGGGATACTGTAGAAAGGAAGTCCTCGCGATCCATTATTCCCCATCTCTGTCAGAGAGAACTATTCAACTAGTCTTCGCAGTGAAGTGACAATACACGCTGCAGCAGATGGGACACGTAATTAATAAGCTGAACCAGCGTGTTGGTGTTACTAAATCAGCCTTACCCAGTACTGCCATCATGTTTGCCAGTAGAGCACGCTTCCGCAAATACGCCTACGCACCTCTGTCCTCCATTAACTGACATATGGGCCCTATTGTGGTAGACCCACATGTCATCGGTGTAACTATTTACACTCCGAAGGACGGTATATCCTGGTAGTAGTACTAGTAGAATTGAAATTGAATGCACTTTCTTCCCCATCTTCCACTCTTCTTCCTCCTCTCTTCCCCATCGTCGGCCGCACACCATTTACCCCCGCTCACTGCTCGCCCGCCCGCGCCATTTTCCTTGGTAGCTCGCGCGTACCATATCCCCCCGCTCACTGCTCGGCCACACGAGGAGAAGCTTCTTCACTCGCCCGCCCGAATCCACTTCCCCGCTGGCTCGCAGGCACCGAAAACCCCAATGGCAGAACCGACTGACACGCAGAGCCGTGATTGGAATTCCCTCCCCGATGTTCTCTTGGAGCAGATCTGTAGTCGTATGGACCTACTCAGCACCGTCCGTCTGGCCGCATGCTCGGTGTCTTTGTACCGTCTACTCGTCTGCAACCGGCCGGCTCTTTTCAAGACACCCTGCTTGCTGATGCCCGATCCTCGCAGGTGGCCCAGACACCGACTTGACGATCCTACGGAGGTTGCCGTGGTGCCCCTCGACATGCTACCACTACCCGTCCACCTGTCCTTCATGCGCGGCCACTACTAGGCGGGCATGAAGGCCAACTGGATCGTCCTCATCCACCACACCGGTAGTCCGTGGCGTCTCGTGGATATCTACACCCATCGAGAGATCACCGTTCCATCGTTGGATACCGCCGCCATCGAGCCTCGCGGCCCGCCGGACACTCCTGCCTACTACGCACGAGACGCGTCAAGCTTTTGGCTCGACCTCTGTTTGCAGAAAGTTGTAATCTGCAAAGTGCCCACACCATCAAAAGACTACATGGATTACAAGCTCATTGCCTTGTTCAACATGGGATTAGTCTATCTGGAATCCGGTCGCCATACATGGTTATGGCTCATCATCAATCCTGTTGAGGCAACATTTCTGTCTGATGCTATAGTGCACGATGGCATCGTTTACACGGTCGACGCATAGATTGGCTGCCTATACTGGTGGAATCTATCGTCGTGTAATTGTTCTATCTCATCTCATCTTTACCTTATGAATACGACTGCCTGTTCATTTGTTACAAATTTAGAATGCATAGCATGTCTATAAACACATCATAGCTATATGTTCCTCTCATTTCCTATATTTTTATGACCACACATGTTATTGTTAGAGTTGATATGAGAACAATTGGCATCTAATGATTGTTAGAATACATATTATGAGCATAACATCATGATTGCTATATGTTACTCTCGTTTACAAGATTTTTATAACAACGCATGTTATTGCTTAGAGTTGACATGAGAACAGTAGTAGTAAGTGCTATGGTAGAATATGAGTAGGCGCTGTCATAGCTGTTTTCCTCTCATTGTTACATGATGTTTGAACCATGACATATTGCTAGAATATGAAAGCCATTGGCTTATTTTTTTAACTTGGGGTATGATTATGACCACGGCATTGCAATTCTCTGTCTATGATATGTGTCACTGTTATAATAATCTTAATTCCACACATACTCTGAACATGATTGTTTATTTTTGTCCTTTTGGTCTCCAATTTGAATTGTTGCAGCAGACGCAAATGCGCTGGCCTTCATGATTCCAGGACCTGGAATCATACCAGCCGATGGGTGGTGGTTTATCGCTCGTTCAACGGACGGCGGTCATTTGATGCTCATTCGCACGTACCAAATTGACCAAACCATTACATCAAACCACATGCAGTACAATGCGTGGGGCGTTCGTGACATTGATGGCTATGGCTGCTTCGTGTTCGAGAAAGATCCCAGCTCCGTTGGGCCAGGCGTATTCAACTGGAGGCGGGTTTACAGCCTCGGCAACCACTCCTTGTTCCTCTGGCTCAATTATCCGATCATCCAACCAATCATCGATCATATCACCGGCGATGATTACTGTGCTATGCAACTTCCATTCGCGAGGGGGGGCTGTGTTTACACATCATACCATGGGTTTCATGAATCACCATATCCAGAGATTCGTCGACACAGCTTGTTGCCAGATAATCTTCAGTGTGTGAAAGGCATCAAGCTTCCATGCGATGGATGGCTTTTGCAAACCCGACATGCGGCGATGTGGTTCATGCCAACAGCAAATATGCACAACTTGATTCGTGCTGATATCTAGACTGAGCCATGTATTCTGCTGTTGTAGCACGACCCTCTTTTGTTGGATATTATGTACTGTTGTTAGTTTGAAGCACTCCTCTGGTTTGAAGGATAGATACCTTCCTGGGATCAAGTGCATCCTAACTCACCTGCGTAGGATGTACTGATAATGATGATGGAGATATTGTGCAGAAGCCATATATATATATATATATATATATATATATATATATATATATCAGTTAGGCTTCAAGTGCGTACTTGTTAGTTAAACCTATGTGTAAATTGTGACACTAAATACGACTAGTAAGTAGAACAGTAGCAGTACTAGTATACGTCGGTCAAATTATTCATCATGTCCACACATTGAATTGACGTGACAACACGCTGCGCGTGAGGTGACACAAGAATCCCGGTGACGTGTTCGGGTATTCTGGACTTCAGATTTGGAGTACCACTTATCTATCGAAATCGTTCATCATTCACTTAAAACAGTCGATTGATAATACATTGAGTACCATATAACTGGAATTACCGATGCAAGTCGAAGAAGGATTGGCCGGTGCTGCCGGCTGGCGTCAAGTTCGATCCCACGGATCAAGAGCGGATCGAGCACCTTGAGGCCAAAGTGAGTGCTGACAGCGCGAGATTTCAGTCTCTCATCGATTTGTTCATACCAACCATCGACAGCGAGCACGGCATATGCTACACCCAACCTGAGAAACTTCCAGGTAAGACACCGATCGGCCGTCTACTTGCACAAACATATTCCTTTGTTTATAGCTCTATTTTTCTTTTTAGCCGCAGACCTGGTGAAGCAATTACAATTTGACAGTTAATAAAAAGTGAAACAAGTGACTGCAACATGCCAAAGATGTTATGAAAATGCCAACTAGGTACACTAAAACCTATATTCCACAATACTGCAGGTATCACACTGAGCGCAATTCCAGGGCGTTCAAAAGGGGCACGTGGACATGTCGCAAGATACAGTCGGAGAGCGGCATGCACGCGATGTGGCACAAGACCGGCAATACCTTGCCGGTGATGGTCAACGGCCGGCAGACG
This sequence comes from Triticum aestivum, assembly GCF_018294505.1. Taxonomy (NCBI): domain Eukaryota; kingdom Viridiplantae; phylum Streptophyta; class Magnoliopsida; order Poales; family Poaceae; genus Triticum; species Triticum aestivum. The sequence continues at coordinate 175,404 of NW_025228059.1, forward strand.
GGCAGCAAAAAAGGTTCTGGTGCTGCACACCAACAAGAAGTTCGACCAGCAGAGGACCAACTGGGTGATGCACCAGTACCACCTCGGGAACCTGGAGCAAGAGAAGGAGCGGGAGTTGGTCCTCTGCAAGATTTTCTACCAGACGAACACTAGGGCCAGGAGTAAAAAGATTATAAGTTAGTTTGGTATTGGTAGTTGTAGTACCTTGTCGTCCGCAAGTTGGTATTGTTGTTAACGATCTTTTGGTATGAACTTGCATTTGCTTCCAACCATCATGCCGAGGGTCGACGTGGATATAAAGCTGAATCATTTGTTTCGAAACGAATTTTCAGGCACCTGATTTTTATTTGATGGGTAGCATAAGCACCCGCCATTCGAATTCCCAGTTCTCCAATTTTTTCGAAACAAGTGCATGCACTTATTATCACCATAAAAAAACAATATCCGTGCTGCATCCCAGTTATCAGTCTGTACTTGCAGAATTCTCTCGTTTATTGAGCACGTATATTGTTTTTTCAGATCGAGCAAGTTTCAACTGGGCTGTAGACTGCCCAGGGTTGGTTTTGTTTTTAACAGGCCCAGCCCATGACGACAACGGGGCACAAAGATCCAGCAGGTATCTACTGGCCTCTGGCCCACCAGCGTTAGTTATATTTTGTCTTACAACATCCGCAGGCAGTTTTTTTTACTGAATCAAACACACAACCCAGTTCTATATTCCTCTTGAAACGCATGTCCTACATCCGTTTTCTAATATCTATCTATAGTTTTACTAATTCATATACACGTATCATTATATTGAAAACACATAAAATTCCTTTTTCATATTTACATCCTTATTTTTGTTGTTTTTTCCCACCCAGCGCTGATTTTTTACCACTTGTTTTCCCTTAAACCAACTCAATTGTCCCATGTCTTATTTGCTTACAAAAACAAAACGATTTTTTGGCAAATCAATAAGTTCTTAAAAAAATGTTTATCATTTCGGGATTACAACAGTTCGAACTCCATTGAAATATGCAAAATAAGGTTGAACTTTTTGACCGTGGTCCTGGGCAGAAAATGGGTTGTAATAAATTGCTTAAGAATTAGCAAATGGGCTGCAAATTATAAAAAATAGCAAATGGGCTTTATGTTGTCTGCCACAGATTTGGAGGCTGACTTGTGGGCCTACTAAGTTCATGCGTACACAAGGTTTCTCAAAAAAGAAACTTAGTCAACAATCGACTCTACCAGCGTCAGACCGTTAGATGTCAATCTAACGGCAATCGCGCTTCTTCAGTCTCTGATCTTCCTACCCCAGCCGCCCAAACCAGCGCCGTTGGAACCGCCTGCTCCCGCCTCCCGTGGTCGGCAGTGCTGCCGGGCAAGCCTCACGGCCCCATCATACTCGCGTCCCTGGCCTGTCTATCCCTCTACTCACCCACACCTCCTGTTATTTTCCGGCGATGGCAGCCGAACCAGTCAACCCTCGTACTCTCCACCGCGTGGGCAGCCACTGTCGTGTCTTCCCCGGCTCCGTGTCGTTCCCTTCATAGGCCTCGCCGTCGTCCATCGCCCTGGTGCCCTTGGCGCGGCGTGGTCAACGATGTCCATCCGACGGCCGTAGTGCTTCTTCAACCTCTGGTCTTCTTGCCCCAGCCGCTCAAACCAGCGCCGGTCGTGCCGCATGCTCCTGCCTCCCGTGGCCGGCTGTGCTGCCGCGGAGGCCTCACCGTCCCCATACTATTCCCACCGCTGGCCAGGCCATCCCTCCACTCACCCACTCCCCCTGTTATTCTGCGGCGATGGCAGCCTCACACCGCAGCCGAACCAGTGAACCCTCGTACTCCTCTCGGCATGGGCATCCACTGCCGCGTCATCCCCAGCTCCGCGTCGTCCCCTTCCTAGGCCTTGCCGTCGTCCACCGCCGTGGTGCTCTCGGCGCGGCGTGGTCAATGTGGTCAACGACCGACTTCCATCGGAAGAGTACTGTACGTGGAGAGGCTGACAGCTGGGTCCACGGCAGCCGCAAGGAAGTGCCTCCTTATTATGCGCAAAATAATTATTCCTCCACCTGACAGCAGGGACCCACCGGACGGGCCACCAGTATTTCACGGAAAAAACGTTTCCCCCTTGACTGCTGGGACCCACCGGACGGGCCACCGTATTTCGTGAAAAAAACGTTTGCCCCTGACTGCTGGGACCCACCGGACAGACCGCCGTATTTTGCTAAAAAAATGTTCCCCCCGCTGTCAGCTCGGACCCACCGGAAGTGCCTCCTTATTACGCACAGAAAAATGAATACCCCCTGCTAGCTGGGACCCACCATGGTGGGAGGCTGACTTGTGGGCCTACTAAGTTGACGGGGACGGAGGGCTTTGTCAACTTAGTCAATATGAACGATTCTAGCTCCAGTGACCGTACGATGTCCATCCAACGGCCGTCGTGCTTCTTCAATCTCTGCTCTTCCTGCTCCAGCCGCTCAAACAAGCGCCAGCGGGACTACCTGCTCCCTCCTCCCCGCGGCCGGCTCTGCTGCCGCGCAGGCCTCACCGCCCCACCGTACTCCCATCGCTGGCCTAGCCATCCCTCTACTCACCCACACCTGCTGTTATTCTCCGGCGACGCCAGATGAACCAATAAACCCTCGTACAGTCGTACTCCCCTCCGCGTGGGAAACAACTGCCGAGTCTTCCCTGCCTCTGTGTCGTTCCCTTCCTAGGCCTCGCTGTCGTCCACCGCCCTGGTGCTCTCGGCGCGGCCTGGTCAACGTGGTCAACGATCGACATGCATCTGAAGTGGACTATACGTGGAGAGGCCGACAGCTGGGTCCACGGCCGCACGCAAGGAAATGCCTCCTTATTACGCGCAAAATAATGATTCCTCCACCTGGCATCAGGGACCCATCGAAAGGGCCTCTGTATTTCGCGAAAAAAACGTTACCGCCGCTGACAGCTCGGACCCACCAGCTATATCTTCGCACGCAAGGAAGTGCCTCCTTATTACGCACAAAAAATGAATACTCCCCCTGTTAGCTGGGACCCAGTATAGTGGCAGGCTGACTTGTGGGCCTACTAAGTTGACGGGGACGGAGGGCTTTGTCAACTTAGTCAATATGCACGATTCTAGCTCCAGTGACCGTATGATGTCCATCCAACGGCCGTCTTCAACCTCTGGTCTTCTTGCTCCAGCCGCCCAAACCAGCGTCGGTCATGCCTCGTGCTCTTGCCTCCCGTGGCCGGCTGCGATGCGGCGGAGGCCTCACCGCCCACTACTACTCCCACCGCTGGCCAGGCCATCCCTCTACTCACCCACACCCCCTGTTATTCTGCGGCGACGGCAGCCTCACACCGCAGCGAACCAGTGAACCCTCGTACTCCTCTACGCGTGGGCATCCACTGCCGCATCTTCCCTAGCTCCGCGTCGTCCCCTTCCTAGGCCTCGCCGTCGTCCACCGCCCTGGTGCTCTCGGCGCGGCGTGGTCAACGTGGTCAAGGAACGGCTTCTATCGTACATGGACTGTACGTGGAGAGGCTGACAGCTGGGTCCACGGCCGCAGCAAGGAAGTGCCTCCTTATTACGTGCAAAATAATTATTCCTCCACCTGACAGCGGGGACCCACCGGACGGGCCACCATATTTCGCAAAAAAACATTTCCCCCCTGACTGCTGGGACCCACCAGCTACACCTTCGCACGCAAAGAAGTGCGTCCGGGCAAAAAAAACAAAATGATTCGCCCCCCTGACTGCTGGGACCCACCAGCTACATCTTCGCATGCAAGGAAGTGCCTGACAGTCGGGACCTACCTGGTCGAAGCGTACGTAGCGTTGTCATTCTGGTCGCGAATGTGTACGTACATATATACTGGTGGATGTAGAGGCGCGCACGTGTCGTAGTAGAGGCACGTACGTGTCGTAGTAGAGGCGCGCACGTAGCATGTACCATACGTACAGCGGCCAGGGTGCAAGAAAGAAAATACGGCCACATATGTGTACATACGGGCGGGGTCTCAAACGCCTACTCGCGCATACGTACGGCCAGGGCTCGTGTACATGGCTGGGTCGGAACCAAGAAACAGCGTCATCGTCGTGTTCATGGGGAGGCAACGGAATGTGTCGTATTCATGGGGAGGCAATGGAATGCGTCGTGTTCATCGGGAGGCAACGGAACGCGTGAGAGCCAACCGGATGGGTCAGAACGGAATGCGTGGTCGTGTTCATCGAGAGGGCTTGGACGGAACAGGCGATGGAAATGAGGCCTGGCGTACCGCAGAACGGAGGAAACGGACCTCCTACGGTCGAAACGGGGGTCCTGTTGATCGGGAGGGGTGTGGCGTACCACAAAACGGAGGAAACGGACCTCCTACGATCGAAACGGGGGTCCTGTTGATCGGGAGGGGTGTGGCGTACCGCAAAACGGACGAAACGGACCTCCTACGGTCGAAAC
>NW_025228059.1:179865-180259 GCF_018294505.1 Triticum aestivum
GTTCATCGGGAGGCAACGGAACGCGTGAGAGCCAACCGGATGGGTCAGAACGGAATGCGTGGTCGTGTTCATCGAGAGGGCTTGGACGGAACAGGCGATGGAAATGAGGCCTGGCGTACCGCAGAACGGAGGAAACGGACCTCCTACGGTCGAAACGGGGGTCCTGTTGATCGGGAGGGGTGTGGCGTACCGCAAAACGGACGAAACGGACCTCCTACGGTCGAAACGGGGGTCCTGTTCATCGGGAGAGGTGTGGCGTACCGCAAAACGGGACTCCACGGGATACTGTTCATCTCCACCGTCGACCTCCTCCAGCCTCCACGGGCTACCGTCGACCTCCTCCAGCCTCCACGGGCTCCTGTTCATCCAGCCTCGACCGCGCGCTACTCCACCG
>NW_025228059.1:180680-200881 GCF_018294505.1 Triticum aestivum
CTCACTGTTCATCCCAGAGGCAGCATCGATCGGCTTCTGTTAGCAGCAGTAGCGAAGGAATCGCTCGATCGGGTTCAGTAACGCGTAGCCTGCAGTGCAATCGCTCGGGTTCAGTTAGAGCCCAACGCCTCGCTCGGGTTTAGTTAGAGCCAACACCTCGCACACACGTGCGTACATGTACGAGAGAAACGCGCATCGCTCGGCCCCCGACCTCCCACCGTAACCGGGAACTCCCCGAAATTTTCCTCGCCCTTGCTTCTACCACGGTTTTTTCCGTCATGGACGGCCCAAAGAATGTCATGCAGCTGCGTCACCGGCCCGCCCAGGACGAAAAGCCCATTTTTTTTCATGATTTTTTGTCATAGAAGTAGGAGCCCACCACATCTATGATGATACTGGGTTTTGTCACAATTATCGTCATAGAAGTGTCATATGTATGACAGAAAAAATATTCGTTCGGCACAAAATGTCACGGATGTGTCTTTTTTTACTAGTGAAGGTAGCAGGGATTTCCAAGTTTTTCTTCATTTTGTATGCAGCAGCTTTCTCCATGATGTTCTGCCTGTTGTGTACCCTGGTACTTGTTCTTGGAGCAATCACTGGCCCCCACTTTTTCTTGGTTGCAGGCTTTTCATTGCAGAGATCCATCTTTTCCACTCACCCCATCACCTTCAGACCACTAACTACAGGGGCTTCAAATGTGTCCATTTCCTCCTCTGATTCAGCAGCTTCACTTGCAGTTTCAGATCCATAGTTGTCCAGTTCTTCCAACAGATCAGAGCAATAAGCTTTTTGAATGGACATGGGGAAGTGGTGTTAGAGTACCCATCCGATGAATTGTTAAGCGCATCAACAGCACAGACCTTGCTGCTGGGAGTGCTGAGGATTTTGATAGCTTCAGAGAAGGGCATGGAGGGGCATAGATCCTGAGTTTCTGATTTTTCTCCAATTTTCTTATCAGTCCTCATAGGAGGGATGCATGCCTCTAGGAGAGCAGCAGGATGAAAGCCCATCCCAACATCATTTGCTTGTTTCCCAGATGTGGTTTTCTTTGAGTTGGATGCCTTATTGGCAAGATCTAGATCATCTATGGGTTCCTCACCATCGTCCAGGATGTCCTTGTCAATCTCCTCGTCATCAATTGCTTTGTTATCATCGTCCACAGATATGTTAGTAGGGCCATTATCATCATTGGGATCATCAGCACCTATCTTCTCAAAACCTTCCACTGTAAAGGATAAGATGTATAGTTTTTTCCTCATCTCCATGATCCGTACAAAGGGAATCTTGGCTGGGTCCCTGCAAGCAATCTTGACTCTAACTTTCTCATAGAAGCTCTTCATTAGGCCATTCTAGCCCACGTCCACAAGGATACCAAAGCAAGAAACAATTTGGGACAACACTTTCCATGTACACCACTTGGAGGAGAGCCCCTCAATAGTGACCCAGGCTTCAATGAGCTCACTGAATGGATCTATAGCACCAGTCCATCTCTCAACATACACAGATACTCCATCGATAGGCAGATCAAATGCAGGGAACTCAATCAGCTCTTCCACGTCTTTCCAGGGAGGGAATCTAACCAGGAACTTCTTTTCTGTCAGTGGCCTGATCTGCCAAGTCCATTGTTTGTTTTTGCAGAAAATCCCAGACAGATTCTTAACCAGATCAGACTTGTTGATTTCTCCTTTCATGACCCAAACTTCTCCACAATTCCTAAAGTTAAGCCAATTTGCTTCACGACCCACCGGAGCATCAATATGGTAGAATCCCAAACCCAGAGCAGAGCTACCGAAGAACGTGGCAACTGGATGAGGCTGCGCCCATGTCGCGCAGTTGTTGACATGTGCCCCTCCAATCCACAGATGAAACAGATCTTCTTCTCAACACAGTTTCCAACGTAGTGACCAGGTCCTCCACAGGTAAAGCATACCATGTCTTTGTATCTCTCATCAAAAACCTGCATAGGTGGAGCAGGCGGAGCCGGCAGCGGAGGCGCTACCACACCTGATTGAGCAGGGGGCAGTACCTTTGGCTGGAACGGTAGCAGGACGCATCCCTCCCGCAGCTTGGCGACGGCCCAAATTCTTCTGCGGAGCCGGAGCCCGCTGCTTCGGCGCCCCGGTCGGAGCGCTCTTGTCCGCCATGGCGACCACTTGGGCAAAGGACTTGGATCCGCCCCCAATTCCCTCCCTGATGATTTTGAGCTGCGTCGGGGGTGGATCAAAGGGACGTAGAGACTTAACTGGGTGCAGATCAGATGGGGAGAAACATCCAGACTGAGCTAAATCCTTTCGGAGCCATCCCAAGGGTGATACGTCTCCAACGTATCTATAATTTTTGATTGTTCCATGCTATTATATATTCTGTTTTGGATGTTTAATGGGCTTATTTATACACTTTTATATTATTTTGGGGACTAACCTATTAACCGAAGGCCCAGCCCAAATTGCTGTTTTTTTGCCTATTTCAGAGTTTCACAGAAAAAGAATATCAAACGGAGTCCAAACGGCATGAAACCTTCGGGAATGTGATTTTTGGAACAAACGTGATCCAGAGGACTTGGAGTCTATGTAAAGTAATCAACGAGGAGAGCACGAGGTAGGGGGCGCGCCCACCTCCCCCAGGGGCGCCCTCCACCCTCGTGGGCCCCACGTTGCTCCACCGACGTATTTCTTCCTCCTATATATATCTCTGTACCCCCAAACCATCAGGGGCATCCACGAAAACCTAATTCCACCGCCGCAACCTTCTGTACCCATGAGATCCCATCTTGGGGCCTTTTCCGGCGCCCTGCCGGAGGGGGCACTGATGTGTGAGTAGTTTACCTCAGACCTTCGGGTCCATAGTTATTAGCTAGATGGCTTCTTCTCTTTCTTTGGATCTCAATACAAAGTTCCCCTCGATTTTCTTGGAGGTATATTCGATGTAATCTTCTTTTGCGGTGTGTTTGTCGAGACCGATGAATTGTGGGTTTATGATCAAGAGTATCTATGAACAATATTTGAATCCTCTCTGAATTATTTTATGTATGATTGGTTATCTTTGCAAGTCTCTTTGAATTATCAGTTTGGTTTGGCCTACTAGATTGATCTTTCTTGCAATAGGAGAAGTGCTTAGCTTTGGGTTCAATCCTGCAGTGTCCTTTCCCAGTGACAGCAGGGGCAGCAAGGCACATACTGTATTGTTGCCATCGAGGATAACAAGATGGGGTTTATATCATATTGCATGAGTTTATCTCTCTACATCATGTCATCTTACTTAAAGCATTACTCTGTTCTTTTGAACTTAATACTCTATATGCATGCTGGATAGCGGTCGATGTGTGGAGTAATAGTAGTAGATGCAGAATCGTTTCGGTCTACTTGTCGCGGGCGTGATGCCTATATACATGATCATACCTAGATATTCTCATAACTATGCTCAATTCTATCAATTGCTCGACAGTAATTTGTTCACCCACCGTAATATTTATGCTATCTTGAGAGAAGCCACTAGTGAAACCTATGGCCCCCGGGTCTATCTTCCATCATATTAATCTCCCGTCAACAAGCTATTTCTGGTGCCGTTTATTTTGCTTTCTTTACTTTTAGTCTTTATCATAAAAATACCAAAAATATTATCTTATCATCTCTATCAGATCTCACTCTCGTAAGTGACCGTGAAGGGATTGACAACCGATTTATCGCGTTGGTTGCGAGGTTCTTATTTGTTTGTGTAGGTGCACGGGACTTGAGCGTGGCCTCCTACTGGATTGATACCTTGGTTCTCAAAAACTGAGGAAAATACTTACGCTACTTTGCTGCATCTCATTTCCTCTTCAAGGGAAAAACAACGCAGTGCTCAAGAGGTAGCAGAGGGGATGGACCAGAGTTGCCCAAAAACCCTAGAAATAGCCTCCTCCGCGCCGTCGAGAGCAGGATACACATTTGTAAAAGGCGCTTTCACCCGCTTGCACCTGATTGGTGGGAGCGGCGTGGCATCGGGGGGCCCGCCAATCAGCGTGAGAGACCCCACTTGCAACCCAGGGGGAAAATTCCCCATCTCCGGCAACTTGGACCTCGCCGCCGATGAGGAATCATTCAGCCTCGAGCACAAGCTCTGCTTCATTTCTGTTGTCTTCACCTCCATCGGCAGCGGTAAGATTGCAGCATCAACTTGCTTCCCTGGGACACAAATCCCCTTGCACATTCCCAAACGAGCGCCAGGTGGAACTTCGCGACGATCTCCGAGCCAAGGTGGCTCGCGCATGTCGCGGCGGAGCTGTGGATTTGTAGCGCGAGTTGGCCTCAATCCCGAATGGACGGCGGTAGCCAGGATGAGATGTTCTGCAGTGGTGCCCCTGATGGAATCACCCCCAGCAGACCCTCCCACCGCAGCGCCCGCCGTGGATCTTCTGATTTTTCCTATGTGCTCGCCCATGCCACGAACGCCGCCGATGATGAATGGGGGTAGGGAGGCATCCTCTGCCTCTCCTCCACCGTGGCCTCGTCGAAGATCCACTTCGCTAGGATCCTCTATTCCCCCTCTGCTCGCAGGCGACAAGTCTCTGCATACCTGGTCGCCGCAGCACGAGTTGCTGGATCCCTCGCCGCCGCCACCGCCTGATCCGCCGCCTTCCATTCCTGAAGCCGCCGGATCCACGCCGCCGTAGCATCGTGGATCCTGGTCGCTCGATCCACCCAACTCTGATCCCCCGTCGCCATGGCTATCGCCTGCGGCAGCGGTGAGATCAATCTCACCAGCTCCGCAAAAGCTTCCTGAACTTGGGGGGGGGGTATCGAGCGGGGGGAGGGGGAGCGGCCTCGGCTGCCGGGCTTGGTCTCCACCGTCGTGGAGGCATGCCGCGAGGGCGGCGCGGCAAGATCTGCGGTGGGGGCGGCGGCAAGCGGAAGGTGTGGAGTCGCCGTGGTTGCATGAGAGCGTGGGAGCGTGGGCTTCATAAGGAACAACAATAATCTTTATTATTCTTCAATATTTGAACTGCATATTGCATGTTTTATTACAATATACGCAAGTCAACCAAACCAATATTCTCCCTCCTCTCACATTGCATGCAATGTGCATGTGTACCTGAATTAGCTTAGAAGCTATTTTGGTGGACTAACGATAACACTCGAAAGCAGCACGTGAATGCTCAGCTGCTTCATGTTCACTGGCACACTAAGAATTTCCTTACGTAGCCTGAATGATGGTGTCATTAGGATCCAGTGATAGCATGAAAAGAAAAGAAATGCATTGAAAAAGTAAAAGTAGTTCCGGCACCCCTGAAATGATCCACTGTAGCTACCAGATCTAAATAACATCAACGTGTGCTAACCTGAAGAGCTAATTTGAAAGCAGAAGAGGGGAAGGTATAACCTGGAAGTTACAGGGGATGAATTTTCAGATGTGAAACAACCCCTATATCCACTATAAATCCCACAAAAATTTGGAACAACCAGAGAACAAGTATCAGGCATTTGTCATGCCCTATCGTTCATACACTCTAAATAGATAATTAGAAAACAAAGAGGTAGATAATTCTTCATGTTGTGCTAATCTCCTACTCCCTTGCATCCTCTAGAATCTGAAACAGATACATTAATTCTGGACAAGACACCTCATCCTATCAATTATAGAATTGGCGTAATCAGGGTTCGACATGGATGAATCTGCACAATATCCAGGTTGGAAGACAGATCGGACCTGCAGCGAGAAGGCGACATGGGTGGTGAAGGAGCTCTTTATGCGGGAGCCGCCGCCGCCGCCGGCGGCGACTCAGGCCCACATCTCGTTGACTCTCCTCAGCTTCATTGGGCAAGTCGCCACCACGGCTGCCGTTGTGGCCGCACGCCCGCCATGGTCATCGCCTCTTCATAGCTCATCAATCTCACCCGCAAAAAAGAAAAGCTCATCAATCTATATTCTGTACTGAAAGCACCCTGCATTCAGTTGGGACTTGAGAGTAGAAAACCAGCATCAATACAATATGAATTCCAAATTTGTTGGAGAATGATCTGGTAGAAGGGAAAGCGGAGAAGACGAAACAACAAAAGGGGTGGAGATGGAACAGCCGGACGGAGGAGACTATATGGACGCGAAATCGACACGGTAACTGATCTATAATTATCCGCCGCAGGTGAGTGGTGCAGATCGCGCGTCATTAAAGTCCTGTAACGGCTGGACTTCAATCTATAGAGATGGTCATTTTTTTAATTACATCACCCTGGCATCACCCCGAGAACCCTCTCGCCAGAAGTCGCACAGACGAGGCGCGAATCCAGACTGATGAAGCGCAAACCCACCCCTTTTGCTGCTCGCATGATTGTGTTTTTTTTTCACAACAAATTGACCGAGAGAAATTGGATGATATAGGCCCAACTGGCCCAAACAGCAACAGGTCGCCGATTTTGTTGCGGGAGCATCGTCCCAGGGCATCTACCACCCCCGTAGTGAGGCCGAAGGTGCATCCAACGGCCAAAAAAGTCCAAAACTTCTAGATCTAACGGTCGAAAACGATGATGGTGTGAGAGGCCTGGAAGAGTGCTCGATTATAATATCTCTAAGTATCTCACAAAACGATCAAGGCCTCCAGCTCCTGCAAGCTTTCACTCCCTCCAATCCTCACATATGAGACCAACTAGTTACTGCATGGTTAATTGCTGCTGTCTATTTCTGAATACTCCTGCATTGCACTGCTTACAGAGGTTCCAACTAATTAGGACGATCAAAGAGTTGAAACCTCGACGGTCCTTACCATGAAAATTCATTCTTGCACTCAACCACCATGCCTCCAAGGTATCGGTAGCCGTAGGGCAAGACACATTAATTTACAACTAGATCGGAAGCGCGCCTTAGCACGCGTTGCCCGCCTGAACACCGTGACCCAGCGTGTATAAATAATGTACATCCAAAGAAAATCACGGCATTCTTTCAGTACCAAGGAGTTTAGTATAGAGTGAAAACAGTAGAGATATACCAAAAGCATGGTAATCTGAGTATACTAAGTCAAAATGATAATTAATTTGCAAGCACATGACAAAATTTGTTCCAAGAAGCCAGTGTCAGATAGGACAAATTGTTTGCATCAAGTTTAGTAGAAAGCAAAAATATTCTAGATACCAAAGCCTGAATGTTAGTCTCCAAATTCGAGAACCATACATCATCGACAACATATTATAATTAAAATAGGAGAACTTAACATATATGCCATTTCACAATTTATAAGACATAAACAGAACAAATAGTCCCATATCAAAACTATCAGTACATGACAAAATAAAAGGAGATTCATGTACATATCAGAACTGAGATTCTAAATCCCATGTCTCAGTCATGAAATACATTCTTTATCAGATTTGAAGTACCATAATGGGCTAATAATCACTGTCAATATAGTACATCATGCCTTTCTTTTTCTTCATATGAACTACTGGATTTCTCTATTAAATACTCAAAATTCATATCAATGTCTCGGTCATGAAATATATTCTTTATTAGTTCTCATCGAAACCACTCCATTACTAATTCGATGCAACAGTTTTCTCTTCACTTTTGTCACATTAATGAAGTACTAAAACCCTTATACCTATGTAAGGCTAACTTGCAATGACCAAGACTGCAAGCCAAATGGCAGGCTGGCTGGAGACCCCATCCGGTTCCGGCAGCAACCTGCAAGTCAATACAATGGGAGGAGCAGCGGTATGAGAGAGAGAGAGAGAGAGAGAGAGAGAGAGAGAGAGAGAGAGAGAGAGAGAGAGAGAGATGTGAACCTAGAGCAGCTGCGTGAGTAAAAGGGCGCCCCTCACTAAAGTTTCGCATATATATTAGGTCTAGATAAGATTTTAGAGCATGCAATCCGACAGAGTATGTGTCTTGGCAAGAAGAGAGAAGGAGGTGGAGCACCACAATACATAATTTATTAGACTAAAGAGCAATACAATATCACAATAATTTGAAGGAGCAATTGCATGCCTAAGCATGATCTCAAGAGATTTGACTCTGTACATGTATTTCTCTGATCATTTTTCATCTGAATAATCATGATCTTCAAATTATAAGAGGTCGGTTTGATTATAATGAAATAAATCTGTTGGCAAACGTTGCATGGAAAACAAAAAAAATTATATGCACACGCAAGATCTATGCATGGAGATGCATAGCTACGAGAGGGGGAGAGTGTGTCTACGTACCCTCGTAAACCGTAAGCGGAAGCGTTTATCAACGCGGTTGATGTAGTCGTACACCTTCACGATCCGTTCCGATCAAGAACTAAACGTACGGCACCTTCGCGTTCAGCACACGTTCAGCTCGGTGAGGTCCTTGCCTTCTCGATCCAGCAAAAGGGGCGAAGTAGTACATGAGTTCCTGCAACACGACGGCGTGGTGATGGTTGGTGATGAAGAACAATCTCCGCAGGACTTCACCAAGCACTACAGAAACTAGACGGGGGATAAACTAGAGGGGACGGGGTCGACACACGGCTTGGTGAATCTTGATCTCTCTTGGGTGCTAGCCCTTCCCCTCTATTTATATGTTGAGCTTTGGGGTCGAAACTTGAAGTAAAAGCCTCCTCAAAGTCGGTTTTGCCCGAAAACCAAGAGTCCTTCTCGGACTCCAGGGCTAGACGCCAGGGTTCCCGGCATCTACCCCAACTTCCTTTTGCACTTTTCAAAATCCTCGTGGGCTTTACCCCTTAGCCCAAATAAAGTGTTCTCGTGCCCAAACATTTTGGGAAACATCCGAAACCCCTTCCGATGAATTGCTGAACCTTTCCAGAGATCAAACACTATTACCATGTATATTAATCTTTACCTCCGGACTAATCCGGAGCTCCTCGTCATGCCCGTGATCTCATGCCGAACGCCGAACAACATTCGGTCACCAACATATATAACTCATATAATACTATATCGTCAAGGAACGTTAAGCGTCCGGACCCTACAGGTTCGAGAACTATGTAGACATGATCGAGACGCTTTTCTGGTCAATAACCAATAGCGAGATGCCCATATTGGTTCCTACATATTCTACGAAGATCTATATCGGTCGAACCTTATGACAACATACTTGTCCATCGGTATGTTACTTGCCCGAGATTTTGATCGTCGGTATATTCATACCTAGTTCAATCTCGTTACCGGCAAGTCTCTTTACTCGTTCCGTAACTAACTCCAGAGAAACCTTTCCAATACTCGGAGTGACAAATCTATGCCAACTCAATAAACACCTTTGGAGATACCTATAGAGCATCTTTATGATCACCCAGTTACGTTGTGACATTTGATAGCACACAAGGTATTCCTCCGGTATCCGTGAGTTGCATAATCTCAGTCAAAGGAATATGTATTTGACATGAAGAAAACAATAAGAATAAACTAAACGATCATTATGCTAAGCTAACGGGTGGGTCTTTTCCATCATATCATTCTCCTAATGATGTGATCCCGTTATCAAATGACAACACATGTCTATGGTCAGGAAACTTTAACCATCTTTGATTAACGAGCTAGTCTAGTAGAGGTATACTAGGGACATGGTATTTGTTTATGTATTCACACATGCATTTAAGTTTCTGATCAATACAATTCTAGCATGAATAATAAACCTTTATCATGAAATAAGGAAATATAAAATAACAACTTTATTATTGCCTCTAGGGCATATTTCCTTCAAAATCAACCAGTTATGCAAGTACGATAGTTATCTACAGATAGTCACCTCACGCGAGTCATAAATTTCAGGACAGATACTTACTATATTTTTCTAAGACTGGCATGCATCTTGTTAGAACCAACAAATACATGTATACGCCGACAGCTAGTGCTCCTAGGGGAACTGAAGTATGCTTATGCAGCATCATGAATATCTAAATATATACGTTACTGAATATATACGATGGATTTACTTTGTTTTTCTAGTTGTCCTGGTCAAAAGTTCTAAACCTGACTTATATTCAATAAAAATGCATACACGATGTGATACAGTGTGTTGTGGCAAATACAAATATTTTTTAATCAATCATTTGTACATCTCTGACCTCTATGCTCTAGCAATGATTTCTATGTAATTACTAAGTTCTTAACTTTCTTTTCATTTATAATTAGAACATGGCATTACTTTGATATATCCCCACGTTGACACAGAGATCCTAACAAAATCAGGCACATAAGCCTAAAACAAAACAGTGGTGATTACCTTGAGAATAGACCAATTTGACCCTTGTATCAATCAATGAACCAAATTCTACTCTAGATGGCCACATATTGCCCATTCATAATTTTTATAAGGTGTATTGACCCGGTAACTGACTTTTAGTTCTATTAGGTACTGAGCATTGGTCGATGCAACATCAAAAAGCAAAATTGGTTCCTTAAATAGGAAAGCTTTTTGGAAAATTCACATGGAGAAAGCAAGGAATTTTCCATGCTGCCAAGGTAAAGCATCCGACAACGCAAAAGGGACAACATAATCCAGAACAACAATTGTAAGCCATATTTTTTAATACAGTTGAGCCCAGAAGGGCTATTAAGCTAAGTTAGAAATTGTGTTCAGAAATATAGAGCAAAAAACATTAAAGACTACCAAAGCCAAGGTATAGTCAACCTACCGGATAATTGATCTCAAATTGGTTGTCCAGGAACTGATTTGCATCAGGATGCATGCCGCCTGTCCAGGAAGTGATTTACATCAGGAAGCGCAACCCATAGTGCCTGTGTAAGGCAATGATCCAGCGTCTCTCATAGAAGGAGCTGGTTCAACAGAATGCATCAAAATACAGTGCATAGTAGAATATTTATAGTAATAGTGATTAAGTAAAAAAGCATCAAGATTTGACAGGATAACTGATTTGCACCAAGACTCATTACATTCCAAGAGAATGGCACAGTGGTAGCCCAGGATAATCGATTTGCATAAAGATTCGGAAAAAGCAAGATTTACAATATACTAAAAGCAAGACATAATGATAGCCCAGGATAACCAATCTATTTGATTCTACTATGGTATAGTAATATATTTTATAATAGACCACATATATAGAGAGAGCTTTGATTGAACGCCTTGTCATGTGACTCGCTCAAGCGTGCTATGTAACGACCTATTCAAAAGCAAGGCATAATATGATAGCCCAGGATAAGCAAACTATTTGATTCTACTATGGTATAGTAATATATTTTATAGTAGACCACATATATAAAGAGCTTTGATTGAACGCCTTGTCATGTGACTCGCTCAAGCGTGGCGATATAACGACCTATTCAAGACTCACTGCTAAAATTTTCAGTAAAATCACAGAGTGCTAGAAAAGTATCTAAATCAACAGGCAAACCATGGACCACGCCTGGAAGTGCAGTGAAGTTAGCTTGATCTATGTTGATATTAAGGCTTTGGCTTTGATCCATGTGGCAGACACGATCGACAGCCATGTCAACAACAGTTTTCTGCTTGATCTCCCAAACAGTTAAGGTTCAAAATGATATAAAAAAATTTAGACACATGTGTAAATTGACACCTTGTTGAAACTAAAGCATGGGGTGGTCATATTTCCCACATCTGGGATCTCGGTGATCTTTTGGACAGAGCCATCTTTGTAGATAACATTATTTTTCAGGACAACAGAGCAGATATAAATTTCAGCGATCTCTCAATACGTTTCAAAGGACGTGAAGAAAAATTGCAGAGTAGGGGGCTCACTGCTGTTGTAGGCCTTGCTTGGAGGTGCCGGCGGACGGACGGGCTGTGTTGGCCACCAGATCCGGCGCACGCGCGAGCTCGACGGGGAGCATCGGTGCGAGAGCTTCGATGTCGCGGCAGCTCACCTCTTCTTCGTCCATTTTGTGCCGGTGGCCATGCTTTTTCTGGAGACTAATCATGTGGAACTTAGAGAATAATAAATTATGAACAGACATCTTCAGAGACTAACCTTGGGTCTGGCTGCTTGTCAACAGAAGGATCACTGGAGGTGACTTGGTTAGAAGATGTGCCGCCAACCTGCATACAATGATTTACAAAGAAGGAGATGAGTAAGGTTTGTTTGCTTAGGACTGTGCATCAACCAATCACCTAAAGCAATTTCAATGAATAAAAATTTACATATCCACCAAGAGAAACTTCGCGGTTAGCAAATATGTTGATAATATAACTCTACACCACAAAGAAATCGCCAAGGCATCTAATATTTCTATCTTCAAAGAATGACTATTCAACAAATGCATGTTAGACTCTTAGTAAAGCTCCAAATGAGAATCTCTCAGAATTATTCTGAGATGCCTTATTCAGTTAACGAAACAAAGCATGTTCATCTTAATAAAAAGGCAGGAGAAGCATCATACCACTATCCGTGAATTACGCATAGAACTTGATCTTGGAGGTGGGCTGGGGCTCTTTGGTGCTAGCTCTTCCATTTTTAGATAAAGTTGGTTGTTCTTCTCCGGGTCTCCTGCCATAAACCATGGATGGCCTTTCTACACAAAAAGTATACATATGTATTAAGCATACAGTAGCGGCAGCAGCAGCATACAAAGCTACAAAATATCAAACCTAGAAAAACAAAGTGGTAGGGTAGCAGATGGTGTTTCCAAACTTCAAAGAATTATGTTACGTGACTTGAAATCTTGTACTGTAGTGTCTTTCACCCTTTAGAAGAGAGGACAGAAATGTTTATCAATGTTTCTTACTGAACTATCGTCTTAGATATCTTGTGTTTAAACTTCGCTAATGCAAGAGGCCGACCAAATTATGGTGTATCCAGGATGGATTACTTGTGGTACTAAACAGATAATGGGGTTGTAACTGTTTTGTATATGATACTAACCACATGCTTTGATAGAATCTTCAGAAGCTAGAAAGAAAATAGAATGAGTTTCCCATATATTGGAGGGTCAATCTAACAAAAAAATATAACCGCATTATCAGAGCATTTAATATATTGGAGGATCAGAGTAAGTAGAAAAAAAATAGAATGAGTTTCAGACTGGACTGTACTACTACTTTATCAGAGTCAATTAAATGCCTAGAAGACAAATATATATTCAAATTCACTCCACCTTGAGGCATGAGCTCCAGCAGCAGCAGTTGTACTTCTACAATAAATCAGATCATCTCCTACAAATTTCAACGAAGGCGCATTTTGGGACCTGAAAACATCAGAAAGGACTGGCACTGGCTAGTCAAAGATCAGCAAGTACACATGGATCCATATATCAAACCAATTCAATTCGTCGTTGCCAGTTCACTACCACCGATCGACTAATTTAAGATCAACCAGGAAGCAGCTTATTGATTTGACATGTGGTGCCTTTTTTATGTTTGGCTGAGACCAATATCAAATTGTCCACTCGACAACGACTCAATATCAAACAATGGTCCCATGTTCCAACTACAACCCTGTAAGCAACTTCTGTATACCCTAAGCTGTCTGAACCTGCACCTATCCTTTTCATTATCAGCATTGTGCTGTTGTTGCCTGGAAAACTTAATGATGCAGGAGTGTACAGAACAATACCAGACAGCATCACTACCTAATTTATTAGCCATCCCACTCCAAAGTGATGCACGTCAAATCATGAAAGATGAGATTTATGCTACCTACCCCCCTTGACTGCTCGTAAGTGCTAACTCATACTATGTTCTACAGTTGCAAAGCTGTCCCCATCACTGAAAATAATAAACCAGTGGCCTCTTGATTTCTTAAAAAAATGCGCAACTGAGGTAGAACCAATGTTCCATGTACTCCTAGGTAGTAGATTCCTAATGGGGAAAGTGAGGCCGATGAGCAACTGGAGGAGGGAGCCACGCTTGCACGAGTACCGCAGGGTCAACTTCCGCAGCCCACCCCATGGCGAGAACGGCAAAGATGTTGAGGAGGGCCTGGAGTTGCTGAAGAAGTGGAGCTCGAGGACGAGGAGCGCCCACCCCATGCCGCCTCCATGCCTCCAGATCGAGTGCCGCCTCGTAGTCATCCCACCAGATTGAGGAACAGGGGCTCGATTGAATAGACGGGAAAATAAGGGATTTGTAGGGAGAGGGGGAGCTGCTCGGGGGAGTAGAGCAGCGGGGCGCGGCACGGAGGGGAGCGGTGGCGTCATGGAGCTGCGTGGAGGGCGGCAGCGCGGCCGCGTGGAGCTACAACGAGAGGACGATTGCGGCGGCTCCACATCTCCCATGCTCCTCCTGCCGTGTGCACGTGAGGACGACGGCGACATGGAAGTGGACGATGGGGATCCAGCAAGCTGGGCGACGGAGACGGCAGCGGCGTGGGGAGCAGCTAGGTTTAGGGTTTGGGTGGAGGCGGCGTAGAGGAGGAGCAGGGACACGCGAGTGCAGGAGGAGGTCGCCGCCACAGGAGCGGCCCCATTTTATACCCCAGGACGTGAAATGACGAAGATGCCCTTGCGGGGCACTGATTTTACACGCGGTGGCAGCGCGGTTTGGACACTGTTTCAATCCACAGTGTCGCGTTTTTTATCCAACGGCCGGTGTCATCCCGAGGCGAGATCCGACGGCCGAAATCCAATCAAGCAAGAGATCCAACGGCCAGGAGCTCCAAATCGCTGAGGAGGCTGGGGTTCTCCCAGTATGTATCTTACTTGATTCAGAGAAGCATATGTGCCAAGTTTCTTGCCACGCCACGCATTGGACATTGATATGGTCAACTGCGTCTGCACGAAAATCTAGCATAGGCTATTCTTCTATTTGCACGGAGAACTTCTCGCCGAGAATTATCGGTCAGCTGAGATGTTCTCAAAATGATGATTATGGACTTATGATTCAGCCACCTTTTTGTTCACTAGGTAGAAAGTGCAGCTTGCCGCACCCGACAGCGGTGCTGTCAGGTACACTCATATCCAATCCTGATAATACAGTCAATGGACAACTAATTTTCTGTTAAAAAAACAATCACTCTGTCCAGAAGCAAGACATCACCGAATTCAGCACGATCATAAGAATATAGAAGCTAATAAGAGAACAAACGCTCGTATTGCCTATGACAATAAGTTCAATGCAAAAGAAGCACGCATGCAATCTGTCTCAGCACTAACCATGCATTTGGTATTTCACATAATATGACATAGATCAAAAGCACTAATTAGGAGCATTGAAATTGCATAATTAATTATTAAAATAGCCATGCGACTTGAAAGGAGCACATATGTCAGACTGACAACTTAACAAAGTGTATGAGAGATTTAAATTAATGGTGGTCTCACTTGTTCATAAGATAACTGAAACACACACCACAACTTTCTTCCTATATTATTGGTAGACCTTAAATTCAACTCTAAACCGTTCGACATTCCTCCCTGATAATCTGGTAGGAAAACCCGGCCAATTCGCCACAACAAATAGTCAAATACAACCTAAGGATAATAAACCATAAAAAACAAACATCTTCTCAGTTAAAACTGGTTCACTCTTCTTGCACATGGCTTGAGCATCCACAACTACCTCAGTTCCTCTCCAACCCACCTTTGTAACTACTGCTTCTACAGGTTGATTACATTGGTGTAATTAACATTAGTAAATAAAAATATACTCAAATTGATAGTTTAATTGAAAATTCTACCATGGGAGAATACCTTTCATGGCTGCGGTACCCACTTTAGCTTTGTGTACAACTGTGCGGGAGGCCATTTATAGCAAAACAAGTTCAATTTTGAACCTGTTGGAACAATAGATCTATTGGTTGGAAGCCATTTTTTGATGCAGGTGAGATAGACCAACATCTATATCATTTACAGCTATTTATAAACAAAATAGTTGTAAGGCATGTTTACAGGTCAAACTCATGAATTTTGCTCTCTATGATCTGGCAAAAAACATTAAACATTTTAACTTACTTGAGCATGGATCAAGTATCTAAAAGCTAAAACTATTTATTTTTTCAAGGCAAGTATCTAAAAATGTGGCTCAGGCAAAGAAATAATCCATGCAAACTAAAGGAAAATAAAGAAGGTCATATTCTGAAAGTGGTACACAACACAAGACAAAGATTATATAATAAGCATTGAAGATTTTTCTGGTAGCAAGGGTAGAGGAGAATATCATACTTATTTGATTAAGCTTTAGAGAGGGAGTGGACATTCAATCAGAAATCACCAAATATATCAAATACGGTTTTGGAGGCTTGCCTCGTTCTTATTTTAACAAACTGAAAAGCCGATCCGACGGTTGAGAGTGCCTGAGCGCTGAGAGAGCTCCATTCTCCCCTAGGTTCTTGTTTCTTGATGACTAGTAATACTAATCCACGTGGAAGCAAGCCATAAAGGCACACCCCCCAAGATATGACCAATTTAAGTCCGGTTTGACTTGATTTGTGCTTGCGCAACGCTACCAGCTCCAAATCTGCTATACCTGTTAGCAGATAAATCATTAGGTGACATTATTCCAGTTAATTAATTTTTATGGATTGTTTGTCCAGAATATATCTGTTTTGCTGGTGTGCCTTGTTTTCTGCATGCAGATTACTGCAACCGACATCTCTCGATGATCCGATAAATCTATTAGCAACATTTGTAGACAGTGGCAAGCCCCTCAAATATATAAACATTTGTGCAACAAACAGTATAACCGAAAATCTATCAGCTCGCAGATGTAAACTACTACCTCCATTCCAAAATATAAAACGTTTCGGTATGCTAAAATGGCCTACCAAAACATCTTATATTTTGAAACAGAGGTAGTAGTAAGGTACTAACAAAGCAAACAGATTTTTTCAGTGCTTGACATTAAAAGCTCCACCATGGAACTGGTAAGTGAAGACCACTCAATAGGAATCCAAATTACACAAATAAAAGACAAACATTGCGATTTACATTTCAAAGTTCAAAAAAACTTTGTTGCAACGTGGCTCTGGTTAGTGAAACCATCATCATCATCGAAGAAAACATTTTCTTTTGTATGCATCACAAAAAACGGAGTCACAACAAACATGTAACAGTCGCACTCACCTAAATGAAGTGAAGCATAGACATACATATGCTCCATTCAAATACTTCAATGGCTCCAATCCTGCACATACCGGGGTGAAAATGTCCAAGTCAGCTTACCGCATCACCAATAAGAAACAAACAAAGATTTTGTTCCCAAGAACATGAGTGAAAAAACGATCCCAATTCAAGTGACATTAGAATATCTTGAGTAATTAAAATATCGGCAATAAAGAGGAAGAAAGAGCAGATCATCACTCTCAAAATTCCATGGGCACTTAACATCAAACACTGACATGGTTAGTTGGTTACCATTCACTGCTTTGAAAGAAACCCATCCCAAGCAGATGGTTAGCATCCCATGTCCTGGATCTGCCCCCCATAGCTCGTCCCTTACATATGACTGGATGCTGGCGTTTACACCATGGTTCTTCTCCTAAATTAGAAACTTGTGGGGACAATCAAATCATACTTTTAACGAATGATTCAATTGAACAATAAGCCAGCGTGGAAAGGGGACATCAAACACTGACATGGTTAGTTGCTTACCATTCATGATTCTTTTCAACGGAACTGAATCTCCAAGAAGTCCTAACCCAAGAATAACTAGTAGCGGTTTTTTCTTGAACAATACAACAACACCAGAAAAATAAAAAAGGACCCCGTCTACCATTTCTCTCATAGTGTTGTAGGGGGGATGTTCCAAAATCAGTATGAACGGGCCATGTATATAGAAATTCAATGTTCCATCAACATACTGCGGAATCACCTTAGAGAAAGCATGCTTTTGTGAAAATATTATAATTTGCATGGACCATGCATATCCTATTTAAAGTTCCATTTTACATACTATAGAAGCGCCTTAAAGAAGCATGACAATGCAGCTCAACCCCTCCCAATTCTCAAACAAAAAGAGGAAACACCTTAAAGAAGCATGTCAATGCAGATCAGACCACCCCCAGTTCTCAAACAAAAAGTAAAATGGTTTGCAACTCATTTGCACCATACAAACTTCTTAAGCCGATAGAGAAGTTTAAACTGGCTGCTAGGATGCATACAAGCACACAGGAATAAGCAATGCAACAGATGAAAGAGCTTGTATAAGCAAGTTACTGTACTTACTCATTATCAAGGATAACATTCTCATCCCACAACACCCAAACTTTTCTCTTATTGTATAACCCCTCCTTTTTCTGGTAACCTGGCACTTCTCATTTTGAGCAGGTGTTGCAACCATAAATTTTGAACATGGTGAGGCCAAAAGGCATATCACCATACAACTGTACACCTAGTTTTGGAAAAGCATATCCCACTGTTAGAATGAGATTTTATATTCCTACTTATGTACTTGGATCAGTGTTCTCACTACCTATATGGCTAATGCAATAAGAAAAAAAATCATCTTCAGCAAAAAAAATTGCATGTGCGTGTCCTCTTTTAGCTCAACCATCGTAAGGAGGATTATTCATAACTGGTTACTGGTCATTTTCCTAAAATCTACAACAGCAACAAAAAGCAGATCCACAAACTGTGAGATTTGGGTAACAAACAAACTTAGCAGATGAATGCAAAGGGTGGAAATTTACAACTGCTAGTACTGCAAGGATCATGGTTCATAACTAACAACCTTCCATTTCAAATTTGTTTCCCATTTTTGTACTTCTTCCGTGGCAGCTAACTCAAATTATTCAAGAATTATACCCTATATCCCCGTCCTACTGTCCAGGGCGTTACATAGCATTTTACCGTTTGTATTCTTCATTTGCAAAGCTACTTTGCCATGCCTTGACTTAATTTCAATGCTAGTACTGAAAGCAGCCGAGATATTAATCAATGACCGCAATACCAAAAATTATATTTTGTTTGTCTTGAAAATATTTTGATATTAAAGGACTGTAATTGGTTATGGAAAGTGGAAGAATAAACAAGAAATAAGAAAAGGTGAACTGCAAGCAATTGTAAAAGGAAGCAGAAGTTAAGCGGCCAGATATAGCGCACTGCAATTGTAAACAAGAAATTTAGTTGATTTTTTTGAGCAATTGGCAGTTGACCGCCCATATATTAAGAGGAAAAGAATGTTGGTACAACCTGCATATGACCCCGATGGCCAAGACATGATCAGCCCCAGGCAGAAATGCAAATTAAAGAAAACGAACTAAAAAATTAATCTGCAATTCAAATTAACCACTCTGTAGTTGCTGAAGCTAGTTAAAATTCGAAACAGTTGGCACTACACCAACCCAAATTAGTACCACCAATGACATCTAGTCTTTAATATGTCCATATCCTTCCAACCTAGTACTATTAAGCAACTATAGTGCTACTGTGAATTGAAATTCAGGAATCGTTACAATGTAGAGGCTTTGCTCTTTTAAGGTAGAAGCAAGCAATAGGAAACAAAGAAGCGTGATATATCAGCAGTTCAGCACTAGTAATACCTTGTTATATGGTGGGGCATTTGAGGCCGGTGTTGAAGTGGCGGGCGAGGAACTTGACGGAGATGGAGCCCACCTTGAAGACGAGCTCGTCTCCAACCAGAAGCCTTCCAACCTCTCGGCGCAGCAACAGCCAGCAGGACGGTCGAAGCCTCGACGAACGGTAAAAATGGTGGCTTTTCAGAACCTGCAAATATCTCACGTGAGACCTTAACCAAACCTAAAAGCAACCGAGCAAATCAACCAAGCAACCGAGAAAATCAACCATGACAACTGAGTCACCCAGGCACGCACATGAGAGCCATCGCAGAACGAGACCCTCAAGCTCGGGCATGGCCGCCTCCGTGCTCACCAGCGCGCCATCACGCCCGGATCCGGCGCGCCCCTCAACCCTCGATTTAGAAGCGGTCGAGCAGGAGCAGACGTGGATTCCTCTCCCGGCGCGCGAGCATCTCTTGACGGAGGCACAACTACGGTGGTGCCGCGGATGGATGCACCAGCCCACCTAGGGGTATCCAGATCCCGCTGTTGGTTATTGACCGGAGAACGTCTCGGTCATGTCTGCATGGTTCCCAAACCCGTAGGGTCTACACACTTAAGGTTCGATGACGCTAGGGTTATAGGGAAAGTATGTACGTGGTTACCGAATGTTGTTCGGAGTCCCGGATGAGATCCCGGACGTCACGAGGAGTTCCGGAATGGTCCGGAGGTAAAGATTTATATATGGGAAGTCCTGTTTTGGTCACCGGAAAAGTTTCGGGTGTTATCGGTAATGTACCGGGACCACCGGGAGGGTCCCGGGGGTCCACCAAGTGGGGCCACTAGCCCCAGAAGGCTGCGTGGGCCAAGTGTGGGA
>NW_025228059.1:201293-216987 GCF_018294505.1 Triticum aestivum
AGTGGGAGGGGGCAAACCCTAGGTCCAGATGGGCCTTAAGGCCCACCCTAGTGGTGCCCCCCTCTCCTCCCCTTGGCCGCACCCTAGATGGGTTTGGGGGCTGCCGCCACCCCTGGGGAGGGAACCCTAGATGGGGGCGCAGCCCCTCCCCTTCCCCTATATATACTGGAGGTATTTGGGGCTGCCAGACAGGTGAGAACACCTCTCTCTTGGCGCAGCCCTTCCCCTCTCCCTTCTCCTCTCCTACGGTGCTTGGCGAAGCCCTGCAGGATTGCCACGCTCCTCTACCACCACCACGCTGTCGTGCTGCTGCTGGACGGAGTCTTTCCCAACCTCTCCCTCTCTCCTTGCTGGATCAAGGCGTGGGAGACGTCACCGGGCTGCACGTGTGTTGAACGCGGAGGCACCGTTCTTCGGTGCTTAGATCGGAATCAACCGCGATCTGAATCGCTACGAGTACGACTCCTTCATCCGCGTTCTTGCAACGCTTCCGCATCGCGATCTACAATGGTATGTAGATGCACTCCCCTTCCCCTCGTTGCTAGATTACTCCATAGATTGATCTTGGTGATGCGTAGAAAATTTTGAATTTCTGCTACGTTCTCCAACAGTGGCATCATGAGCTAGGTCTATGCGTAGTTTCTATGCACGAGTAGAACACAAAGTAGTTTTGGGCGTCGATTTTGTCAATTTACTTGTTGTTACTAGTCTTATCTTGATTCGGCGGCATCGTGGGATGAAGCGGCCCGGACCGACCTTACACGTACACTTACGTGAGACAGGTTCCACCGACTGACATGCACTAGTTGCATAAGGTGGCTAGCGGCTGTCTGTCTCTCCCACTTTAGTCGGATCGGATTCGATGAAAAGGGTCCTTATGAAGGGTAAATAGAAATTGGCATATCACGTTGTGGCTTTTGCGTAGGTAAGAAACGTTCTTGCTAGAATCCCATAGCAGCCACGTAAAACATGCAACAACAATTAGAGGACGTCTAACTTATTTTTGCAGGGTATGCTATGTGATGTGATATGGCCAAAAGGATGTGATGAATGATATATGTGATGTATGAGATTGATCATGTTCTTGTAATAGGAATCACGACTTGCATGTCGATGAGTATGACAACCGGCAGGAGCCATAGGAGTTGTCTTAATTTATTGTATGACCTGCGTGTCAATGAAAATGCCATGTAATTACTTTACTTTATTGCTAACCGTTAGCCATAGTAGTAGAAGTAATAGTTGGCGAGACAACTTCATGAAGACACAATGACGGAGATCATGGTGTCATGCCGGTGACGAAGGTGATCATGCCACGCCTCAAAGATGGAGATCAAAGGCGCAGGATGATATTGGCCATATCACGTCACTTTATGATTTGCATGTGATGTTTGTCATGTTTACATCTTATTTGCTTAGAACGACGGTAGCATAAATAAGATGATCCCTCACTAAAATTTCAAGAGACGTGTTCCCCCTAACTGTGCACCGTTGCGAAGGTTCGTTGTTTTGAAGCACCACGTGATGATCGGGTGTGATAGATTCTAACGTTCGAATACAACGGGTGTTGACGAGCCTAGCATGTACAGACATGGCCTTGGAACACATGCGAAACACTTAGGTTGACTTGACGAGCCTAGCATGTACAGACATGGCCTCGGAACACAAGAGATCGAAAGGTCGAACATGAGTCGTATAGTAGATGCGATCAACATGGAGATGTTCACCGATGATGACTAGTCCATCTCACGTGATGATCGGACACGGCCTAGTTTGACTCGGATCATGTATCACTTAGATGACTAGAGGGATGTTTATCTGAGTGGGAGTTCATTGAATAATCAGATGAACTTAATTATCATGAACATAGTCAAAAGGTCTTTGCAAATTATGTCATAGCTTACGATTTAGTTCTACTGTTTAAGATATGTTCCTAGAGAAAATTTAGTTGAAAGTTGGTAGTAGCAATTATGCGGACTGGGTCCGTAAACTGAGGATTGTCCTCATTGCTGCACAGAAGGCTTATGTCCTTAATGCACCGCTCGGTGTGCTGAACCTCAGCGTCGTCTGTAGATGTTGCGGAACATCTGACATACACGTTTTGATAACTACGTGATAGTTCAGTGCGTAATGCTAATGGTTTAGAATTGTGGCACCAAAGACGGTTTTGAAACGTCGCAGAACATATGAGATGTTCCGAAGACTGAAATTGGGATTTCAGACTAATGCCCACGTCAAGAGGTATGAGACCTCTGACAAGTTTCTTAAGCCTGCAAACTAAGGGAGAAAAGCTCAATCGTTGAGCATGTGCTCAGATTGTCTGAGTACTGCAATCGCTTGAATCGAGTGGGAGTTGATCTTCCAGATGAGATAGTGATGGTTCTCCATAGTCACTGCCACCAAGCTAGTAGAGCTTCGTGATGAACTATAACATATCAGGGATAGTTATGATGATCCTTGAGCTATTCGCGATGTTTGACACCGCGAAAGTAGAAATCAAGAAGGAGCATCAATTGTTGATGGTTAGTTAAACCACTAGTTTAAGAAGGGCAAGGGCAAAAGGGATACTTCATGAAACAACAAGTCATTTGCTGCTCTAGTGAAGAATCCCAAGGTTGAACCCAAACCCGAGACTAAGTGCTTCTGTAATGAGAGGAACGGTCACTGAAGCAGTACTACCCTAGATACTTGGTAGATGAGAAGGCAGGCAAGGGTCGATAGAAGTATATTGGATATACATTATATGAATGTGTACTTTACTAGTACTCCTAGCAGCACCAGGGTATTAGATACCAGTTCGGTTGCTAAGTGTTAGTAACTCGAAATAAAAGCTGCGGAATAAACGGAGACTAGCTAAAGGTGAGATGACGATATGTGTTGGAAGTGTTTCCAAGGTTGATGTGATCAAGCATCGCATGCTCCCTCTACCATCGAGATTTGGTGTTTGCGTTGAGCATGATTGGATTATGTTTATCGCTATACGGTTATTCATTTAAGGAGAATAATGGTTACTCTGTTTATTTGAATAATACCTTCAATGGTCTTGCACCTAAAATGAATCTCGATCGCAGTGATACACATGTTCGTGCCAAAAGATATAAAATAGTAATGATAGTACCACATACTTGTGGCACTGCCATTTGAGTCATATTGGTATAGAACGCATGAAGAAGCTCCATGTAGATGGATCTTTGGACTCACTCGTTTTTGAAAAGATTGAGACATGCGAATCATGTCTATTGATATATATGCATGAAGAGACTCCATGCAGATGGATCGTTTGGACTCACTTGATTTTGAATCACTTGAGACATGCAAATCATACCACATGGGCAAGATGACTGAAAGACCTCGTTTTCAGTAAGATGGAACAAGAGAGCAACTTATTGGAAGTAATACATTTTGATGTATGCAGTCCAATGAGTGCCGAGGCATGCAGTGGATATCGTTATGTTCTTACTTCACAGATGGTTTGAGTAGATGCTGAGTGTATTTACTTGATGAAACACAAGTCTGAATTATTGAAAGGTTCAAGTAATTTCAGAGTGAAGTTGAAGATCGTCGTGACAAGAGGATAAAATGTCTGTGATATGATCATAGAGATGAGTATCTGAGTTACGAGTTTGGCACACAATTAAGACATTGTGGAAAGTGTTTCACAATTAATACCGCCTGGAACACCATAGTGTGATGGTGTGTCCGAACATCATAACTGCACCCTATTGGATATGGTGCATACCATGATGTTTCTTATCGAATTACCACTATCGTTTATGGGTTAGGCATTAGAGACAACCGCATTCACTTTAAAAGGGGCACCACGCAATTCCGTTGAGACGACACCGTTTAGAGAAACCTAAGTTGTCATTTCTTAAAAGTTTGGGGCTGCGATGCTTATGTGAAAAGGTTTCAGGCTGATAAGCTCGAACCCAAAGCGGATAAATGCGTCTTCATAGAATACCCAAAACAGTTGGGTATACCTCCTATTTCAGATCTGGAAGCAAAAGTAATTGCTTCTAGAAACAGGTCCTTTCTCGAGGAAAAGTTTCTCTCGAAAGAATTGAGTGGGAGGATGGTGGAGACTTGATGAGGTTATTGAACCATAAACTTCAACAAGTGTGTAGTAGGGCACAGAAAGTTGTTCCTGTGGCACCTACACCAATTGAAGTGGAAGCTTATGATAGTGATCATGAAGCTTCAGATCAAGTCACTACCAAACCTCGTAGGACGACGAGGATGCGTGCTACTTCAGAGTGGTACGTGATCCTGTCTGAGATATCATGTTGTTGGACAATACTGAACCTACGGGCTATGGAGAAGCGATGGTGGGCCCATATTCCAACAAATGGTTAGAAGCCATGAAATCCGAGATAAATGGATCTTTAAGAAGAAGACGGACGTGGACGGTAAGGTTACCGTCTGTGAAGCTCGACTTGTGGCAAAGAGTATTTTCACAAGTTCAAGGAGTTGACTACGATGAGATTTTCTCATCCGTAGCGATGCTTAAGTCCGTCGGAATCATGTTAGCATTAGCTGCATTTATGAAATCTGGCAGATGGATGTCAAAACAAGTTTCCTTACCAGTTTTCGTAAGGAAAGGTTGTATGTGATACAATCGAAAAGATTTTGTCCTAAGGATGCTAAAAGGTATGCTAGCTCCAGCGATCCTTCCATGGACTAGAGCAAGCATCTCGGAGTCAGAATATACACTTTGATGGAGTGATCAAAGTTTTTGGGTTTATACAAAGTTTGTTAGAAACTTGTATTTACAATAAAGTGAGTGGGAGCGCTACAACATTTCTGATAAGTATATGTGAATGACATATTGTTGATCCGAAATGATGTAAAATTTCTGGAAAGCATAAAGGGTTGTTTGAAAGGAGTTTTTCAAAGGAAGACCTGGATAAAGCTGCTTACATATTGGGCATCAAGATCTATAGAGATAGATCAAGACGCCTGATGATAGTTTCAAAGAACGCACACCTTGACATGATTTTGAAAGAGTTCAAAATAGATCAGCAAAGAAGGGGTTCTTGGCTGTGTTACAAGGTGTGAGTATTGAGTAAGACTCAAGACCTGACCACAGCAGAAGAGAGAGAAAGGACGAAGGTCGTCCCCTATGCTTCAGACGTAGGCTCTACAGTATGCTATGTTGTGTACCGCACATGTAGTGTGCCTTGCCATGAGTTGGTCAAGGGGTACAATAGTGATCCGGGAATGGATCACATGACAGCGGTCGAACTTATCCTTAGTATCTAGTGGACTAAGAAATTTTCTCGATTATGGAGGTGAAAAGGAGTTCGTCGTAAAGGGTTACGTCGATGCGAACTTTGACACTAATCCGGATGACTCTGAGTAAGTAAACCGGATTCGTATAGTAGAGCAGTTATTTGAAATGGCTCCACGTAACGCGTGGTAGCATCCACAAGATGACATAGATATTCGTAAAGCACACACGGATCTGAAAGGTTCAGACCCGTTGACTAATAACCTCTCTCACAAGCATAACATGATCAAACCAGAACTCATTGAGTGTTAATCACATAGTGATGTGAACTAGATTGTTGACTCTAGTAAACTCTTTAGATGTTGGTCACATGGTGATGTGACCTGTGAGTGTTAATCACATGGTGATGTGAACTGGATTATTGACTCTAGTGCAAGTGGAAGACTGTTGGAAATATGACCTAGAGGCAATAATAAATTGGTTATTATTATATTTCCTTGTTCATGATGATCATTTATTATCCATGCTAGAATTGTATTGATAGGAAACTCAGATACATGTGTGGATACATAGACAACACCATGTCCCTAGTAAGCCTCTAGTTGACTAGCTCGTTGATCAATAGATGGTTACGGTTTCCTGACCATGGACATTGGATGTCGTTGATAACGGGATCACATCATTAGGAGAATGATGTGATGGACAAGACCCAATCCTAAGCCTAGCACAAGATCGTGTAGTTCGTTTGCTAAGAGCTTTTCTAATGTCAAGTATCATTTCCTTAGACCATGAGATTGTGCAACTCCCGGATACCGTAGGAATGCTTTGGGTGTACCAAACATCACAACGTAACTGGGTGGCTATAAAGGTGCACTACAGGTATCTCCGAAAGTGTCTGTTGGGTTGGCACGAATCGAGACTGGGATTTGTCACTCCGTGTAAACGGAGAGGTATCTCTGGGCCCACTCGGTAGGACATCATCATAATGTGCACAATGTGACCAAGGAGTTGATCACGGGATGATGTGTTACGGAACGAGTAAAGAGACTTGCCGGTAACGAGATTGAACAAGGTATCGGGATACCGACGATCGAATCTCGGGCAAGTAACATACTGATAGACAAAGGGAATTGTATACGGGATTGATTGAATCCTTGACATCGTGGTTCCTCCGATGAGATCATCGAGGAGCATGTGGGAGCCAACATGGGTATCCATATCCCGCTGTTGGTTATTGACCGGAGAGTCGTCTCGGTCATCTCTGCATGGTTCCCGAACCCGTAGGGTCTACACACTTAAGGTTCGGTGACGCCAGGGTTGTAGAGATATTAGTATGCGGTAACCCGAAAGTTGTTCGGAGTCCCGGATGAGATCCCGGACGTCACGGGGAGTTCCGGAATGGTCCGGAGGTGAAGAATTATATGTAGGAAGTCCAGTTTCGGCCACCGGGAAAGTTTCGGGGGTTATCGGCATTGTACCAGGACCACCGGAAGGGTCCCGGGGGTCCACCGGGTGGGTCCACCTATCCCGGAGGGCCCCATGGGCTGAAGTGGGAGGGGAACCAGCCCCTAGTGGGCTGGTGCGCCCCCCATGGGCCTCCCCCTGCGCCTAGGGTTGGAAACCCTAGGGGTGGGGGCGCCCCACCTGGCTTGTTTCCCCCCTTGGCCACCGCACCCCTTGTAGATGGGATCTCCAAGGCCGGCGCCCCCCGAGGTGGCCTATATATAGTGGAGGGGGAGGGAGGGCAGCAGTACCCTAGCCCATGGCGCCTCCCTCTCCCTCCCGTGACACCTCTCCCTCCCGTTAGTGCTTGGCGAAGCCCTGCCGGGATCCCCGCTACTTCCACCACCACGCCGTCGTGCTGCTGGATCTCCATCAACCTCTCCTCCCCCCTTGCTGGATCAAGAAGGAGGAGACGTCGCTGCTCCGTACGTGTGTTGAACGCGGAGGTGCCGTCCATTCGGCGCTAGGATCATCGGTGATTTGGATCACGACGAGTACGACTCCATCAACCCCGTTCTCTTGAACGCTTCCGCTCGCGATCTACAAGGGTATGTAGATGCACTCCTTCTTGGGGAACGTAGCAGAAATTCAAAATTTTCTACGCATCACCAAGATCAATCTATGGAGTAATCTAGCAACGAGGGGAAGGGGAGTGCATCTACATAACCTTGTAGATCGCTAAGCGGAAGCGTTGCAAGAACGCGGATGAGGGAGTCGTACTCGTAGCGATTCAGATCGCGGTTGATTCCGATCTGAGCACCGAAGAACGGTGCCTCCGCGTTCAACACACGTGCAGCCCGGTGACGTCTCCCACGCCTTGATCCAGCAAGGAGAGAGGGAGAGGTTGGGGAAGACTCCATCCAGCAGCAACACGACGGCGTGGTGGTGATGGAGGAGCATGGCAATCCCGCAGGGCTTCGCCAAGCACCGCGGGAGAGGAGGAGGAAGAAGAGGGGTAGGGCTGCACCGAAAGAGAGACGTTCTCATGTGTCTTGGGAGGCCCAAACCTCAACTATATATAGGGGGGGAGGGGGCTGCGCCCCCCCTTAGGGTTTCCACCCCCAAGAGGAGGCGGCCAGCCCTAGATCCCATCAAGGGGGGCGGCCAAGGGGAGGAGAGGGGGGGCGCCCCACTAGATGGGCCCTAAGGCCCATCTAGACCTAGGGTTTGCCCCCTCCCACTCTCCCATGCGCCTTGGGCCTTGGTGGGGGGCGCACCAGCCCACCTGGGGCTGGTCCCCTCCCACACTTGGCCCACGCAGCCTTCTGGGGCTCGTGGCCCCACTTGGTGGACCCCCGGGACCCTCCCGGTGGTCCCGGTACATTACCGATTTCACCCGAAACTTTTCCGGTGACCAAAACAGGACTTCCCATATATAAATCTTTACCTCCGGACCATTTCGGAACTCCTCGTGACGTCCGGGATCTCATCCGGGACTCCGAACAACATTCGGTAACCACGTACATACTTTCCCTATAACCCTAGCGTCATCAAACCTTAAGCGTGTAGACCCTACGGGTTCGGGAACCATGCAGACATGACCGAGACGTTCTCCGGTCAATAACCAACAGCCGGATCTGGATACCCATGTTGGCTCCCACATGTTCCACGATGATCTCATCGGATGAACCACGATGTTGAGGATTCAATCAATCCCGTATACAATTCCCTTTGTCTATCGGTATGTTACTTGCCCGAGATTCGATCGTCGGTATCCCTATACCGACTTTCAATCTCGTTACCGGCAAGTCTCTTTACTCGTTCCGTAACTCACATCATCCCGTGATCAACTCCTTGGTCACATTGTGCACATTATGATGATGTCCTACCGAGTGGGCCCAGAGATACCTCTCCGTTTACACGGAGTGACAAATCCCAGTCTCGATTCGTGCCAACCCAACAGACACTTTCGGAGATACCTGTAGTGCACCTTTATAGCCACCCAGTTACGTTGTGACGTTTGGTACACCCAAAGCATTCCTACGGTATCTGGGAGTTGCACAATCTCATGGTCTAAGGAAATGATACTTGACATTAGAAAAGCTCTTAGCAAACGAACTACACGATCTTGTGCTAGGCTTAGGATTGGGTCTTGTCCATAACATCATTCTCCTAATGATGTGATCCCGTTATCAACGACATCCAATGTCCATGGTCAGGAAACCGTAACCATCTATTGATCAACGAGCTAGTCAACTAGAGGCTTACTAGGGACATGGTGTTGTCTATGTATCCACACATGTATCTGAGTTTCCTATCGATACAATTCTAGCATGGATAATAAACGATTATCATGAACAATGAAATATAATAATAACCTATTTATTATTGCCTCTAGGGCATATTTCAACAGTCTCCCACTTGCACTAGAGTCAATAATCTAGTTCACATCACCATGTGATTAACACTCATAGGTCACATCACCATGTGACCAACATCCAAAGAGTTTACTAGAGTCAATAATCTAGTTGACATCACTATGTGATTAACACTCAATGAGTTCTGGTTTGATCATGTTATGCTTGTGAGAGAGGTTAGTAGTCAATGGGTCTGAACCTTTCAGATCGGTGTGTGCTTTACGAATATCTATGTCATCTTTGTGGATGCTACCACGCGCTACTTGGAGCCATTTCAAGTAATTGCTCTACTATACGAATCTGGTTTACTTACTCAGAGTCATCCGGATAGTGTCAAAGTTCGCATCGACGTAACCCTTTACGACGAACTCCTTTTCACCTCCATAATCGAGAAAATTCCTCAGTCCACTAGATACTAAGGATAAGTTCGACCGCTGTCATGTGATCCATTCCCGGATCACTATTGTACCCCTTGACCAACTCATGGCAAGGCACATTACATGTGCGGTACACAGCATAGCATACTATAGAGCCTACATCTAAAGCATAGGGGACGACCTTCGTCCTTTCTTTCTCTTCTGCTGTGGTCAGGTCTTGAGTCTTACTCAATACTCACACCTTGTAACACAACCAAGAACTCCTTCTTTGCTGACCTATTTTGAACTCTTTCAAAATCATGTCAAGGTGTGCGTTCTTTGAAAGTATCATCAGGCGTCTTGATCTATCTCTATAGATCTTGATGCCCAATATGTAAGCAGCTTTATCCAGGTCTTTCTTTGAAAAACTCCTTTCAAACAACCCTTTATGCTTTCCAGAAATTTTACATCATTTCGGATCAACAATATGTCATTCACATATACTTATCAGAAATGTTGTAGCGCTCCCACTCACTTTATTGTAAATACAAGTTTCTAACAAACTTTGTATAAACCCAAAAACTTTGATCACTCCATCAAAGCGTATATTCTGACTCCGAGATGCTTGCTCTAGTCCATGGAAGGATCGCTGGAGCTAGCATACCTTTTAGCATCCTTAGGATCGACAAAACCTTTCTGATTGTATCACGTACAACCTTTTCTTACGAAAACTGGTAAGGAAACTTGTTTTGACATCCATGTGCCAGATTTCATAAATGCAGCTAATGCTAACATGATTCCGACGGACTTAAGCATCACTACGGATGAGAAAATCTCATCGTAGTCAACTCCTTGAACTTGTGAAAATACTCTTTGCCACAAGTCGAGCTTCACAGACGGTAACCTTACCGTCCACGTCCGTCTTCTTCTTAAAGATCCATTTATCTCGGATTTCATGGCTTCTAACCATTTGTTGGAATATGGGCCCACCATCGCTTCTCCATAGCTCGTAGGTTCAGTATTGTCCAACAACATGATATCTCATACAGGATGACGCACCACTCTGAAGTAGCACGCATCCTCGTCGTCCTACGAGGTTTGGTAGTGACTTGATCCAAAGTTTCATGATCACTATCATAAGCTTCCACTTCAATTGGTGTAGGTGCCACAGGAACAACTTCCTGTGCCCTGCTACACACTAGTTGAAGTGACGGTTCAATAACCTTATCAAGTCTCCACCATCCTCCCACTCAATTCTTTCGAGAGAAACTTTTCCTCGTGAAAGGACTCGTTTCTAGAAACAATTACTTTTGCTTCCAGATCTGAAATAGGAGGTATACCCAACTGTTTTGGGTTTTCTATGAAGATGTATTTATCCGCTTTGGGTTTGAGCTTACCAGCTTGAAACTTTTTCACATAAGCTGCGCAGCCCCAAACTTTTAAGAAACGACAACTTAGGTTTCTCTAAACGGTGTCGTCTCAACGGAATTGCGTGGTGCCCCTTTTAAAGTGAATGCGGTTGTCTCTAATGCCTAACCCATAAACGATAGTGGTAATTCGATAAGAGACATCATGGTATGCACCATATCCAATAGGGTGTAGTTATGATGTTCGGACACACCATCACACTATGGTGTTCCAGGCGGTATTAATTGTGAAACACTTTCCACAATGTCTTAGTTGTGTGCCAAACTCGTAACTCAGATACTCATCTCTATGATCATATCACAGAAATTTTATCCTCTTGTCACGACGATCTTCAACTTCACTCTGAAATTACTTGAACCTTTCAATAATTCAGACTTGTATTTTATCAAGCAAATACACTCAGCATCTACTCAAACCATCTGTGAAGTAAGAACATAACGATATCCACTGCATGCCTCAGCACTCATTGGACTGCACACATCAAAATGTATTACATCCAACAAGTTGCTCTCTTGTTCCATCTTACTGAAAACGAGGCCTTTCAGTCATCTTGCCCATGTGGTATGATTTGCATGTCTCAAGTGATTCAAAATCAAGTGAGTCCAAACAATCCATCTGCATGGAGTTTCTTCATGCATATATACCAATAGACATGGTTCGCATGTCTCAATCTTTTCAAAAACGACTGAGTCCAAAGATCCATCTACATGGAGCTTCTTCATGCATTCTATACCAATATGACTCAAATGGCAGTGCCACAAATATGTGGTACTATCATTACTATCTTATATCTTTTGGCACGAACATGTGTATCACTGCGATCGAGATTCATTTTAGGTGCAAGACCATTGAAGGTATTATTCAAATAAACAGAGTAACCATTATTCTCCTTAAATGAATAACCGTATTGCGATAAACATAATCCAATCATGTTTATGCTCAACGCAAACACCAAATAACAATTATTTAGGTTTAACACCAATCTCGATGGTAGAGGGAGCATGCGATGCTTGATCAAATCAACCTTGGAAACACTTCCAACACATATCGTCATCTCACCTTCAGCTAGTCTCCGTTTATTCCGCAGCTTTTATTTCGAGTTACTAACACTTAGCAACCGAACCGGTATCTAATACCCTGGTGCTACTAGGAGTACTAGTAAAGTACACATTCATATAATGTATATCCAATATACTTCTATCGACCTTGCCTGCCTTCTCATCTATCAAGTATCTAGGGTAGTACTGCTTCAGTGACCGTTCCTCTCATTACAGAAGCACTTAGTCTCGGGTTTGGGTTCAACCTTGGGATTCTTCACTAGAGCAGCAAATGATTTGCTGTTTCATGAAGTGTCCCTTTTGCCCTTGCCCTTCTAGAAACTAGTGGTTTTACTAACCATCAACAATGCTCCTTCTTGATTTCTACTTTCGCGGTGTCAAATATTGCGAGTTGCTCAAGGATCATCATCTATCCTTGATATTTATAGTTCATCACGAAGCTCTAATAGCTTGGTGGCAGTGACTATGGAGAACCATCACTATCTCATCTGGAAGATTAACTCCCACTCGATTCAAGTGATTGTAGTACTCAGACAATCTGAGCACATGCTCAACGATTGAGCTTTTCTCCCTTAGTTTGCAGGCTTAAGAAACTTGTCAGAGGTCTCATACCTCTTAACGTGGGCACTAGTCTGAAATCCCAATTTCAGTCTTCGGAACATCTCATATGTTCTGCGACGTTTCAAAAACGTCTCTTGTGCCACAATTCTAAACCGTTAGCATTACGCACTGAACTATCACGTAGTCATCAAAACGTGTATGTCAGATGTTCCGCAACATCTACAGACGACGCTGAGGTTCAGCACTCCGAGCGGTGCATTAAGGACATAAGCCTTCCGTGCAGCAATGAGGACAATCCTCAGTTTACGGACCCAGTCCGCATAATTGCTACTACCAACTTTCAACTAAATTTTTTCTCTAGGAACATATCTTAAACAGTAGAACTAAAGCGTACGACATAATTTGCAAAGACCTTTTGACTATGTTCATGATAATGAAGTTCATCTGATTAATGAACTCCCACTCAGATAGACATCCCTCTAGTCATCTAAGTGATACATGATCCGAGTCAAACTAGGCCGTGTCCGATCATCACGTGAGACGGACTAGTCATCATCGGTGAACATCTCCATGTTGATCGTATCTTCTATACGACTCATGCTCGACCTTTCGGTCTCTTGTGTTCCGAGGCCATGTCTGTACATGCTAGGCTCGTCAAGTCAACCTAAGTGTTTTGCATGTGTTCCGAGGCCATGTCTGTACATGCTAGGCTCGTCAACACCCGTTGTATTCGAACGTTAGAATCTATCACACCCGATCATCACGTGGTGCTTCGAAACAACGAACCTTCGCAACGGTGCACAGTTAGGGGGAACACGTCTCTTGAAATTTTAGTGAGGGATCATCTTATTTAAGCTACCGTCGTTCTAAGCAAATAAGATGCATAACATGATAAACATCACATGCAATCAAATAGTGACATGATATGGCCAATATCATTTTGCTCCTTTGATCTCCATCTTCGGGGCACCATGATCATCTTTGTCACCGGCATGACACCATGATCTCCATCATTGTGTCTTCATGAAGTTGTCACGCCAACGATTACTTCAACTTCTATGGCTAACGCGCTTAGCAATAAAGTAAAGTAATTTACATGGCGTTATTCAATGACACGCAGGTCATACAAAAATAAAGACAACTCCTGTGGCTCCTGCCGGTTGTCATACTCATCGACATGCAAGGCGTGATTCCTATTACAAGAATATGATCAATCTCATACATCACATATATCATTCATCACATCTTCTGGCCATATCACATCACATAGCACATGCTGCAAAAACAAGTTAGACGTCCTCTAATTGTTGTTGCAAGTTTTTACGTGGCATGTATAGGTTTCTAGCAAGAACGTTTCTTACCTACGTAAGACCACAACGTGATATGCCAATTTCTATTTACCCTTCATAAGGACCCTTTTCATCGAATCCGTTCTGACTAAAGTGGGAGAGACAGACACCCGCTAGCCACCTTATGCAACTAGTGCATGTTAGTCGGTGGAACCTGTCTCACGTAAGAGTACGTGTAAGGTCGGTCCGGGCCGCTTCATCCCACGATGCCGCCGAAACAAGATAAGACTAGTAACGGCAAGTAAATTGACAAAATCGACGCCCACAACTACTTTGTGTTCTACTCGTGCATAGAAACTACGCATAGACCTAGCTCATGATGCCACTGTTGGGGAACGTAGCAGAAATTCAAAATTTTCTACGCATCACCAAGATCAATCTATGGAGTAATCTAGCAACGAGGGGAAGGGGAGTGCATCTACATACCATTGTAGATCGCGATGCGGAAGCGTTGCAAGAACGCGGATGAAGGAGTCGTACTCGTAGCGATTCAGATCGCGGTTGATTCCGATCTAAGCGCTGAACCACGGCGCCTCCGCGTTCAACACACGTGCAGCCCGGTGACGTCTCCCACGCCTTGATCCAGCAAGGAGAGAGGGAGAGGTCGGGGAAGACTCCGTCCAGCAGCAGCACGACGGCGTGGTGGTGGTGGAGGAGCGTGGCACTCCAGCAGGGCTTCGCCAAGCACCGCAAGAGACGAGGAGGGAGAGGGGTAGGGCTGCGCCATAGAGAGAGATGTTCTCATGTGTATGGCAGCCCCAAAACCCCCTCTATATATAGGGGAGGGGGAGGGGCTGCGCCCCCATCTAGGGTTCCCCCCAAGGGGTGCGGCCAGCCCTAGATGGGAGTTGGAGGGGCGGCCAAGGGGGGAGAGAGGGGGGCGCACCACTAGGTGGGCCTTAGGGCCATCTGAGCCTAGGGTTTCCCCCTTCTCCCCCTTCCTGCGCCTTGGGCCCCTTGTGGGAGGCGCACCAGCCCACCTAGGGGCTGGTCCCTTCCCACAGTTGGCCCACACAGCCCTCTGGGCCAGGCGGCCCCACCTGGTTGACCCCCGGGACCCTCCCGGTGGTCCCGGTACGTTACCGATAGCACCCGAAACTTTTCCGGTGACCAAAACAGGACTTCCCATATATAAATCTTTACCTCCGGACCATTCCGGAACTCCTCGTGACGTCCGGGATCTCATCCGGGACTCCGAACAACATTCGGTAACCACGTACATACTTTCCCTATAACCCTAGCGTCATCGAACCTTAAGCGTGTAGACCCTACGGGTTCGGGAACCATGCAGACATGACCGAGATGTTCTCCGGTCAATAACCAACAGCCGGATCTGGATACCCATGTTGGCTCCCACATGTTCCACGATGATCTCATCGGATGAACCACGATGTTGAGGATTCAATCAATCCCGTATACAATTCCCTTTGTCTATCGGTATGTTACTTGCCCGAGATTCGATCGTCGGTATCCCTATACCTTGTTCAATCTCGTTACCGGCAAGTCTCTTTACTCGTTCCGTAACTCACATCATCCCGTGATCAACTCCTTGGTCACATTGTGCACATTATGATGATGTCCTACCGAGTGGGCCCAGAGATACCTCTCCGTTTACACGGAGTGACAAATCCCAGTCTCGATTCGTGCCAACCCAACAGACACTTTCGGAGATACCTGTAGTGCACCTTTATAGCCACCCAGTTACGTTGTGACGTTTGGTACACCCAAAGCATTCCTACGGTATCTGGGAGTTGCACAATCTCATGGTCTAAGGAAATGATACTTGACATTAGAAAAGCTCTTAGCAAACGAACTACACGATCTTGTGCTAGGCTTAGGATTGGGTCTTGTCCAT
>NW_025228059.1:217387-246054 GCF_018294505.1 Triticum aestivum
CATCTATTGATCAACGAGCTAGTCAACTAGAGGCTTACTAGGGACATGGTGTTGTCCATGTATCACATACAATTGTGTTATCCGGAAATCGTAATACATGTGTGAACACATAGACCATAACATGTCCCTAGTGAGCCTCTAGTTGACTAGTTCGTTGCTCAATAGATGGTTACGGTTTCCTGACCATGGACATTGGATGTCATTGATAACGGGATCACATCATTAGGAGAATGATGTGATGGACAAGACCCAATCCTAAGCATAGCACTAGATCGTGCAGTTCGTTTGCTAAAGCTTTTCTAATGTCAAGTATCATTTCCTTAGACCATGAGATCGTGCAACTCCCGGATACCGTAGGAATGCTTTGGGTATACCAAACGTCACAACGTAACTGGGTGATTATAAAGGTGCACTACAGGTATCTCCGAAAGTGTCTGTTGGGTTGGCACGGATCGAGACTGGGATTTGTCACTCCGTATGACGGAGAGGTATCTCTGGGCCCACTCGGTAATGCATCATCATAATGAGCTCGATGTGACCAAGTAGTTGGTCACGGGATCATGCATTACGGAAAGAGTAAAGTGACTTGCCGGTAACGAGATTGAACGAGGTATTGGGATACCAACGATCGAATCTCGGGCAAGTAACGTACCGATTGACAAAGGGAATTGTATACGGGATTGCTTGAATCCTCGACATCGTGGTTCATCCGATGAGATCATTGTGGAACATGTGGGAGCCAACATGGGTATCCAGATCCCGCTGTTGGTTATTGGCTAGAGAGCGGCCTCGGTCATGTTTGCATGATTCCCGAACCCGTAGGGTCTACACACTTAAGGTTCGATGACGCTAGGATTATAAGGAAGATTTGTATGTGATTACCGAATGTTGTTCGGAGTCCCGGATGAGATCCCGGACATCACGAGGAGTTCTGGAATGGTCCAGAGGTGAAGATTTATATATGGGAAGTCATCATACGGTCACCGGAAATATTCAGGGGTATACCGGTATTGTACCGGGACCACCGGAGGGGTTCCGGGGGTCCACCGGGAGGGTCCACCTGCCCCGGAGGGCCTTATGGGCGGTAGGTGGAAGGGAACCAGCCTTAAGTGGGCTGGGCGCCATCCCCCCTAGGGCCCATGCGCCTAGGGTTGGGGGGGAACCCTAAAGGGGGCGCCCCCCTTGCTTGGGGGGCAAGCCCCCTCCCCTTGGCCGCCGCCCCCCTCTAGATCTCATCTAGAGGGGCCGGCCCCCTTCCCCCTTCTCCCTACAAATAGAGGGGTGGAGGGAGGTCTGCAGCACCACATCCAAGGCGCAGCCCCTCCCCTCCCCAACACCTCTCCTCCGCGTGAGCTTGGCGAAGCCCTGCCGGAGAACTGCCACTCCATCACCACCACGCCATCGTGCTGCTGTTGGAGCCCTCTTCCTCAACCTCTCCCTCCTCCTTGCTGGATCAAGGTGCAGCAGACGTCACTGGGCTGCACGTGTGTTGAACGCGGAGGCACCGTTGTTCGGTGCTTGGATCGGATTCTGCCGCGATCTGAATCGCTACGTGTACGACTCCTCCAACCGCGTTCTTGCAACGCTTCTGTCTCGCGATCTTCAACGGTATGAAGATGCACTCTCCTCTCTCTCGTTGCTAGTTACTCCATAGATTGATCTTGGTGATGCGTAAATTTTTTTTAATTTCTGCAACGATCCCCAACATTGGCATCCTGAGCTA
This sequence comes from Triticum aestivum, assembly GCF_018294505.1. Classification (NCBI taxonomy): domain Eukaryota; kingdom Viridiplantae; phylum Streptophyta; class Magnoliopsida; order Poales; family Poaceae; genus Triticum; species Triticum aestivum. Next base: position 219,111 of record NW_025228059.1, read on the forward strand.
GGTCTATGCGTAGTTTCTATGCACGAGTAGAACACAAGTTGTTGTGGGCGTCGATTTTGTCAATTTACTTGCCGTTACTAGTCTTATCTTGATTCGGCGACATCGTGGGATGAAGCGGCCCGGACCGACCTTATACGTACGCTTACGTGAGACAGGTTCCACCGACTGACATGCACTAGTTGCATAAGGTGGCTAGCGGGTGTCTCTCTCTCCCACTTTAGTCGGATCGGATTCGATGAAAAGGGTCCTTATGAAGGGTAAATAGAAATTGGCATATCACGTTGTGGTTTTGGCGTAGGGAAGAAACGTTCTTGCTAGAAACCTATAGCAGCCACGTAAAAAAAATTTGCAACAACAATTAGAGGACGTCTAACTTGTTTTTGTAGCATGTGTCATGTGATGTGATATGGCCAGAAGAATGTGATGAATGATATATGTGATGTATGAGATTGATCATGTTCTTGTAATAGGAATCACGACTTGCATGTCGATGAGTATGACAACCAGCAGGAGCCATAGGAGTTGTCTTAATTTATTTATGACCTGCGTGTCAACTGAAACGTCTTGTAATTACTTTACTTTATTGCTAACCGTTAGCCATAGTAGTAGAAGTAATAGTTGGCGAGACAACTTCATGAAGACACGGTGATGGAGATCATGATGATGGAGATCATGGTGTCATGCCGGTGACGATGATGATCATGGCGCCCGGAAGATGGAGATCAAAAGGAGCAAAATGATATTGGCCATATCATGTCACTATTTGATTGCATGTGATGTTTATCATGTTTTACATCTTATTTGCTTAGAACGATGGTAGCCTAAATAAGATGATCCCTCGCTAAAATTTCAAGAATTGTGTTCCCCCTAACTGTGCACCGTTGCTAAAGTCCGTTGTTCCGAAGCACCACGTGATGATCGGGTGTGATAGGTCCTAACGTTCGCATACAACGGGTGTAAGCCAGATTTACACACGCAATACACTTAGGTTGACTTGACGAGCCTAGCATGTACAGACATGGCCTCGGAACACGGAAGACCGAAAGGTCAAACATGAGTCGTATAGAAGATACGATCAACATGAAGATGTTCACCGATGATGACTAGTCCGTCTCACGTGATGATCGGACACGGCCTAGTTGACTCGGATCATGTATCACTTAGATGACTAGAGGGATGTCTGTCTGAGTGGGAGTTCATTAATAATTTGATTAGATGAATTTAATTATTATGAACTTAGTCTAAAATCTTTGCAATATGTCTTGTAGATCAAATGGCCCACGCTAATGTCAACCTCAACTTCAACGCGTTCCTAGAGAAAACCAAGCTGAAAGACGATGGTAGCAACTATACGGACTGGGTCTGGAACTTGAGGATCATCCTCATAGCTGCCAAGAAAGCATATGTCCTTGAAGCACCGCTAGGTGAAGCACCCGTCCCAGCAAACCAAGACGTTATGAACGCTTGGCAAACACGTGTTGATGATTACTCCCTGGTTCAGTGCGGCATGCTTTACAGCTTAGAACCGGGGCTCCAAAAGCGTTTCGAGCAACACGGAGCATATGAGATGTTCCAAGAGCTGAAAATGGTTTTCCAAGCTCATGCCCAGGTTGAGAGATATGAAGTGTTCGACAAGTTCTACAGTTGTAAGATGGAGGAGAATAGTTCCGTCAGCGAACACATACTCAAAATGTCTGGGTTGCACAACCGCTTATCTCAGCTGGGAGTTAATCTCCCGGATGATGCGGTCGTTGACAGAATCCTTCTGTCGCTCCCACCTAGCTACAAGAGCTTTGTGATGAACTTCAATATGCAGGGGATGGAGAAGACCATTCCTGAGGTATATTCAATGCTGAAATCAGCGGAGGTGGAGATCAAAAAGGAACATCAAGTGTTGATGGTGAATAAAACTACTAAGTTCAAGAAAGGCAAGGGTAAGAAGAACTTCAAGAAAGACGGCAAGGGAGTTGCCGCGCCTGATAAGCAAGCTGCCGGGAAGAAGACAAAGAATGGACCCAAGCCTGAGACTGAGTGCTTTTATTGCAAGGGAAACGGTCACTGGAAGCGGAACTGCCCCAAGTACTTAGCGGATAAGAAGGCCGGCAATACCAAAGGTATATGTGATATATATATGTTATTGATGTGTACCTAACCAGCGCTCGTAGTAGCTCCTGGGTATTTGATACCGGTGCGGTTGCTCATATTTGGAACTCAAAGCAGGAGCTGCGGAATAAGCGGAGACTGGCGAAGGACGAGGTGACGATGCGCGTCGGGAACGGTTCCAAGGTCGATGTGATCGCCGTCGGCACGCTACCTCTACATTTACCTACGGGATTAGTTTTAAACCTCAATAATTGTTATTTATTGCCAACTTTGAGCATGAACATTGTATCTGGATCTCGTTTGATGCGAGATGGCTACTCATTTAAATCCGAGAATAATGGTTGTTCTATTTATATGAGAGATATGTTTTATGGTCATGCCCCGCTGGTCAATGGTTTATTCTTAATGAATCTCGAACACGATGCTACACATATTCATAGTGTGAATGCCAAGAAATGTAAGGTTGATAATGATAGTCCCACATACTTGTGGCACTGCCGCCTTGGTCACATTGGTGTCAAACGCATGAAGAAACTCCATGCAGATGGACTTTTGGAGTCTCTTGATTATGAATCATTTGACACGTGCGAACCATGCCTCATGGGCAAAATGACCAAGATTCCGTTCTCCAGAACAATGGAGCAAGCAACCAACCTACTGGAAATCATACATACTGATGTGTGCGGTCCAATGAGTGTTGAGGCTCACGGTGGCTATCGTTATGTCCTCACCCTCACTGATGACTTGAGTAGATATGGGTATGTCTACTTAATGAAACACAAGTCTGAGACCTTTGAAAAGTTCAAGGAATTTCAGAGTGAGGTTGAGAATCAACGTGACAGGAAAATAAAGTTCTTACGATCAGATCATGGAGGGGAATATTTGAGTCACGAATTTGGCACACACTTAAGGAAATGTGGAATTGTTTCACAAGTCACGCCGCCTGGAACACCTCAGCGTAATGGTGTGTCCGAACGTCGTAATCACACTCTATTGGATATGGTGCGATCTATGATGTCTCTTACCTATCTACCACTGTTATTTTGGGGTTATGCTTTAGAGACTGCCGCATTCACTTTAAATAGGGCTCCGTCGAAATCCGTTGAGACGACACCGTCTGAATTATGGTTTGGAAAGAAACCTAAGCTGTCATTTCTTAAAGTTTGGGGATGCGATGCTTATGTCAAGAAACTTCAACCTGAAAAGCTCGAACCCAAGTCGGAAAAATGCGTCTTCATAGGATACCCTAAGGAAACCATTGGGTATACCTTTTACCTCAGATCCGAAGGCAAGATCTTCTTTGCCAAGAACGGGTCCTTTCTGGAGAAAGAGTTTCTCTCGAAAGAAGTAAGTGGGAGGAAAGTGGAACTTGATGAGATAACCCCTCTCGAACCAGAAAGTAGCGCGGCACAAGAAAATGTTTCTGTGGTGCCTGCACCGACTAGAGAGGAAGTTAATGATGACGATCATGATCAAGTTACCACTGAACTTCGTAGGTCCACAAGGACACGTTCCGCACCAGAGTGGTACGACAACCCTGTCCTGGAAATCATGTTATTGGACAACGGTGAACCTTCAAACTATGAAGAAGCAATGGCGGGCCCAGATTCCAACAAATGGCTTTAAGCCATGCAATCCGAGATAGGATCCATGTATGAAAACAAAGTATGGACTTTGACAGACTTGCCCGATGATTGGCGAGCGATAGAGAATAAATGGATCTTTAAGAAGAAGACGGATGCAGATGGAAATGTTACCATCTATAAAGCTCGACTTGTCGGTAAGGGTTATCGACAAGTTCAAGGAGTTGACTATGATGAGACCTTCTCACCCGTAGCGAAACTGAAGTCCGTCCGAATCATGTTAGCAATTGCCGCATTCTACGATTATGAAATATGGCAAATGGACGTCAAAACGACATTCCTTAACGGCTTCCTTAAGGAAGAATTGTATATGATGCAGCCGGAAGGTTTTGTCGATCGTAAGAATGCTGACAAAGTATGCAAGCTCCAGCGCTCAATCTATGGGCTGGTGCAGGCATCTCGGAGTTGGAACATTCGCTTTGATGAGATGATCAAAGAGTTTGGGTTTACACAGACTAATGGAGAAGCCTGTGTTTACAAGAAAGTGAGTGGGAGCTCTGTAGCATTTCTCATATTATATGTGGATGACATACTATTGATGGGAAATGATATAGAATTCTTGGATAAGTGTTTTTCAATGAAGGACTTTGGAGAAGCTGCTTACATATTAGGCATCAAGATCTATAGAGATAGATCGAGATGCCTCATAGGTCTTTCACAAAGCACATACCTTGACAAGATATTGAAGAAGTTCAATATGGATTAGTCCAATAAGGGGTTCTTGCATGTATTGCAAGGTGTGAGATTGAGCACGGCTCAATGCCCGACCATGGCAGATGATAGAGAAAAGATGAGTGTCGTCCCCTATGCCTCGGCCATAGGGTCTATTATGTATGCCATGCTGTGTACCAGACCTAATGTAAACCTTGCCGTAAGTTTGGTAGGAAGGTACCAAAGTAATCCCGGCATGGAACACTGGACAGCGGTCAAGAACATCCTGAAGTACCTCAAAAGGACTAAGGATATGTTTCTCGTTTATGGAGGTGACGAAGAGCTCGTCGTAAAGGGTTACGTCGATGCTAGCTTCGACACAGATCTGGAGGACTCTAAGTCACAAACCGGATACGTGTATATTTTGAATGGTGGGGCAGTCAGCTGGTGCAGTTGCAAGCAAAGCGTCATGGCGGGATCTACATACGGATTTGAATGTCGCAGATCCGTTGACTAAACCTCTTCTACGGGCGAAACATGATCAACACCAGAACCCTATGGGTGTACGATTCATCACAATGTAACTAGATTATTGACTCTAGTGCAAGTGGGAGACTGTTGGAAATATGCCCTAGAGGAAATAATAAAATGGTTATTATTATATTTCCTTGTTCATGATAATTATCTATTGTTCATGCTATAATTGTGTTATCCAGAAATCGTAATACATGTGTGAACACATAGACGATAACATGTCCCTAGTGAGCCTCTAGTTGACTAGTTCGTTGATCAATAGATGGTTACGGTTTCCTGACCATGGACATTGGATGTCATTGATAACGGGATCACATCATTAGGAGAATGATGTGATGGACAAGACCCAATCCTAAGCATAGCACTAGATCGTGTAGTTCGTTTGCTAAAGATTTTCTAATGTCAAGTATCATTTCCTTAGACCATGAGATCGTGCAACTCCCGGATACCGTAGGAATGCTTTGGGTATACCAAACGTCACAACGTAACTGGGTGACTATAAAGGTGCACTACAGGTATCTCCGGAAGTGTCTATTGGGTTGGCACGGATCGAGACTGGGATTTGTCACTTCGTATGACGGAGAGGTATCTCTGGGCCCACTCGGTAATGCATCATCATAATGAGCTCGATGTGACCAAGTAGTTGGTCACGGGATCATGCATTACGGAACGAGTAAAGTGACTTGCCGGTAACGAGATTGAACGAGGTATTGGGATACCGACGATCGAATCTCGGGCAAGTAACGTATCGATTGACAAAGGGAATTGTATAGGGGATTGCTTGAATCCTCGACATCGTGGTTCATCCGATGAGATCATCGTGGAACGTGTGGGAGCCAACATGGGTATCCAGATCCCGCTGTTGGTTATTGGCTAGAGAGCGGTCTCGGTCATGTCTGCATGATTCCCGAACCCGTAGGGTCTACACACTTAAGGTTCGATGACGCTAGGGTTATAAGGAAGATTTGTATGTGATTACCGAATGTTGTTGAGAGTCCTGGATGAGATCCCGGATGTCACGAGGAGTTTCGGAATGGTCCGGAGGTGAAGATTTATATATGGGAAGTCATCATACGGTCACCGGAAATATTCGGGGGTATACCGGTATTGTACCGGGACCACCGGAGGGGTTCCGGGGGTCCACCGGGAGGGTCCACCTGCCCCGGAGGGCCTTATGGGCTGTAGGTGGAAGGGAACCAGCCTTAAGTGGGCTGGGCGCCATCCCCCCCCAGGGCCCATGCGCCTAGGGTTGGGGGGGAACCCTAAAGGGGGCGCCCCCCTTGCTTGGGGGGCAAGCCCCCTCCCCCTTGGCCGCCGCCCCCCTCTAGATCTCATCTAGAGGGGCCGACCCCCTTCCCCCTTCTCCCTATAAATAGAGGGGTGGAGGGAGGGCTGCAGCACCACATCCAAGGCGCAGCCCCTCCCCTCCCCAACACCTCTCCTCCTCCGCGTGAGCTTGGCGAAGCCCTGCCGGAGAACTACCACTCCATCACCACCATACCGTCGTGCTGCTGTTGGAGCCCTCTTCCTCAACCTCTCCCTCCTACTTGCTGGATCAAGGTGCAGGAGACGTCACCGGGCTGCACGTGTGTTGAACACGGAGGCACCGTTGTTCGGTGCTTGGATCGGATTCTGCCGCGATCTGAATCGCTACATGTACGACTCCTCCAACCGCGTTCTTGCAACGCTTCCGTCTCGCGATCTTCAACGGTATGAAGATGCACTCTCCTCTCTCTCATTGCTAGTTACTCCATAGATTGATCTTGGTGATGCGTAGAATTTTTTTAATTTCTGCAACGATCCCCAACAGATAAGCTCTACGTTCACATACAACGGTTGCAAGCCAGTTTTGCACACACAGAATACTCAGGTTAAACTTGCCAAGCCTAGCATATGCAGATATGGCCTCGGAACGCTGAGACCGAAAGGTCGAACGTGAATCATATAGTAGATATGATCAACATAGAGATGTTCACCATTGAAAACTACTCCGTCTCACATGATGATCGGACATGGTTTAGTTGATATGGATCACGTGATCATTTAGATGACTCGAGGGATGTCAATCTAAGTGGGAGTTCTTAAGTAATTTGATTAATTGAACTTTAATTTATAATGAACTTAGTCCTAATAGTATTTGCAAATTATGTTGTAGATCAATAGCTCGCGATGTAGCTCCCCGTTTATTTTTAATATATTCCTATAGAAAAATAAGTTGAAAGATGTTAGTAGCAATGATGCGGATTAGCTCCGTGATATGAGGATTATCCTCATTGCTGCAGAGAAGTATTATGTCCTTGATGCACCGCTAGGTGACAGACCTATTGCAGGAGCAGATGCAGATGTTATGAACGTTTGGCAAGCTCGGTATGATGACTACTTGATAGTTTAGTGCACCATGCTTTACGGCTTAGAACTGGGACTTCAAAAACGTTTTGAATGACACGGAGCATATGAGATGTCCCAAGAGCTGAAATTGGTATTTCAGACTCATGCCGGAATTGAGAGGTATGAGACCTCTGACAAGTACTTTGCCTACAAGATGGAGGAGAATAGCTCAACTAGTGAGCATATACTCAGAATGTCTGGGTACTACAATCGCTTGAATCAAGTGAGAGTTAATCTTCCTGATAAAATAGTGATTGAAAAAGTTCTCTAGTCACTATCACCAAGCTATTAGAACTTCGTGATGAACTATAATATGCAAGGGATGACGAAATTATTCCCGAGCTCTTTGCGATGTTGAAATCGGCGAAGGTAGAAATCAAGAAAGAGCATCAAGTGTTGATGGTTAACAAGATCACTAGTTTCAAGAAAAAGGGCAAAGGGAAAGAAAGGGAACTTCAAGAAGAATGGCAAGCAAGTTTTCACTCCCGTGAATAAGCCCAAAGCTGAACCCAAGCCTGAAACTGAGTGCTTCTACTGCAAAGGAAATGGTCACTGGAAGCAGAACTGCCCCAAATACTTGACGGATAAGAAGGATGGCAAAGTGAACAAAAGTATATATGATATACATGTTATTGATGTGTACTTTACTGGTGTTCATAGTAGCCCCTGGGTATTTGATACTGGTTCAGTTGCTATGATTAGTAACTTGAAACAGAAGTTACAAAATAAACAGAGACTAGTTGAGGGCGAGGTGACGATGTATGTTGGAAGTGATTCCAAGGTTGATAAGATCACCATCGCACACTCCCTCTACCTTCGAGATTAGTGTTGGACCAAAATAAATGTTATTTGGTGTTTGCGTTGAGCATGAATATGATTGGATCATGTTTATTGCAATACTGTTATTCATTTAAGTCAAAGAATAATTGTTGTTCTATTTACATGAATAAAACCTTCTATGGTCATACACTTAATATAAATGGTTTATTGAGTCTCGATCGTGTGATACACATATTCATAATATTGATGCCAAAAGATGCAAAGTTAATAATGATAGTGCAACTTATTTGTGGCACTGCCGTTTAGGTCATACTGTTGTAAAGCGCATGAAGAAACTCCATGCTGATGGACTTTTGGAATCACTTGATGCTTGCGAACCATGCATCATGGGCAAGATGACTAAGACTCCGTTCTCCGGAACAATGGAGCGAGCAACTGACTTATTGGAAATAATACATACTGATGTATGCGGTCCGATGAGTGTTGAGGCTCGCGGCGGGTATCGTTATTTTCTGACCTTCACAGATGATTTGAGCAGATATAGGTATATCTACTTGATCAAACATAAGTCTGAAACATTTGAATAGTTCAAAGAATTTCAGAGTGAAGTGGAAAATCATCGTAACAAGAAAATGAAGTTTCTACGATCTGATCGTGGAGATGAATATTTGAGTTATGAGTTTGGTCTTCATGTGAAACAATGTGGAATAGTTTCGCAACTCACGCCACCTGGAACACCACAGCGTGATGGTGTGTCCGAACATCATAACCGTACTTTATTAGATATGGTGCGACCTATGATGTCTCTTACCGATTTACCACTATCGTTTTGGAGTTATGCATTAGAGACAGCTGCATTCTCGTCAAATAGGGCACCGTCTAAAAATCCGTTGAGATGACACCGTATGAACTATGGTTTAGCTAGAAACCTAAGCTATCGTTTCTTAAAGTTTGGGGTGGAACCTGATAAGCTCGAACCCAAATCGGAGAAATGTGTCTTCATAGGATGCCCAAAGGAGACTGTTGGGTACACCTTCTATCACAGATCCGAAGGCAAGATATTCGTTGCTAAGAATTGATCCTTTCTAGAGAAGGAGTTTCTCTCGAAAGAAGTGAGTGGGAGGAAAGTAGAACTTGATGAGTTAATTGTATCTGCTCCCTTATTGGAAAGTAGTTCATCACAGAAATCAGTTCCAGTGATGCCTACACCAACTAGAGAGGAAGCTAATGATAATGATCATGAAACTTCAGATCAAGTTACTACCGAACCTTGTAGGTCAACCGGAGCATGTTCTGCACCAGAGTGGTACGGTAATCCTATTCTGGAAGTCATGTTACTAGACCATGACGAACCTACGAACTATGAGGAAGCGATGATGAGCCCAGCTTCCGATAAATGGCTTGAGGCCATGAAATCTGAGATAGGATCCATGTATGAGAACAAAGTGTGGACTTTGGTGGACTTGCCCGATGATCGGCAAGCGATTAAGAATAAATGGATCTTCATGAGGAAGACAAACGCTGATGGTAGTGTTACTATCTACAAAGCTCGACTTGTTGCAAAAGGTTTTCGACAAGTTCAAGGTGTTGACTACGATGAGATTTTCTCACTCGTATCGATGCTTAAAAGTCTGTCTGAATCATGTTAGCAATTGCCACATTTTATGAAATCGGGCAAATGGATGTCAAAAACTGTATTCCTTAATGGATTTATTAAAGAAGAGTTGTATATGATGCAACCAGAAGGTTTTGTCAATCCTAAAGGTGCTAACAAAGTGTGCAAGCTCCAGCGATCCATCTATGGACTGGTGCAAGCATCCCGGAGTTGGAATATACGCTTTGATGAGTTGATCAAAGCATATAGTTTTATACAGACTTGCGGTGAAGCCTATATTTACAAGAAAGTGAGTGGGAGCACTACAGCCTTTCTGATAAGTATATGTGAATGACATATTGTTGATCAGAAATGATGTAGAATTTTCTGGAAAGCATAAAGGAGTATTTAAAAGGAGTTTTTCAAAAGAAAGACCTTAGTGAAGCTTCTTACATATTGGGCATCAAGATCTATAGATATACATCAAGACGCTTGATAAGATTTTCAATGAGTATACCTTGACAAGATTTTGAAGTAGTTCAGAATGGAACAGTCAAAGAAAGAGTTCTTGCCTGTGTTGCAAAGGTGTGAACTTGAGTAAGACTCAAAACCCGACCATGGCAGAAAATAGAAAGAGAATGAAATTCATTCCCTATGCCTCAACCATAGGTTCTATAAAGTATATTATGCTGTGTAGCAGACCAATTGTGTACCTTGCCATGAGTTTGGCAAGGGGGTACGATAGTGATCCAGGAGTGGATCACTGGACAACGGTCAAAGTTATCCTTAGTTACCTAGGAGGACTAAGAAAATATTTATCGGTTATGGAGGTGATAAAGAGTTCGTATAAAGAGTTACGTCGATGCAAGCATGACACTGATCCGGATGACTCTAAGTCTCAATCTGGATACATATTGAAAGTGGGAGAAATTAGCTAGAGTAGCTCCGTGCAGAGCATTGTAGACATAGAAAATTTGCAAAATACATACGGCTCTGAATGTGGCAGACCCGTTGACTAAACTTCTCTCACAAGCAAAACATGATCACACCTTATTACTATTTGGGTGTTAATCACATAGCGATGTGAACTAGATTATTGACTAGTAAACCTTTTGGGTGTTAGTCACATAGAGATGTGAACTAATCACATAAAGATGTGAACTATTGGTGTTAAATCACATGATGATGTGAACTAGATTATTGACTCTAGTGCAAGTGGGAGACTGAAGGAAATATGCCCTAGAGGCAATAATAAATTTGTTATTTATATTTCCTTATATCATGATAAATTTTTATTATTCATGCTAGAATTGTATTAACCGGAAACTTAGTACATGTGTGAATACATAGACAAAACAGAGTGTCCCTAGTATGCCTCTACTTGACTAGCTCGTTAATAAAAGATGGTTAAAGTTTCCTGACCATGGACATGTGTTGTCATTTGATGAACGGGATCACATCATTCTCTAATGATGTGATGGACAAGACCCATCCGTTAGCTTAGCATTATGATCGTATAGTTTTATTGCTATTGCTTTCTTCATGACTTATACATATTCCTCTGACTATGAGATTATGGAACTCCCGAATACCGGAGGAACACCTTGTGTGCTATCAAACGTCACAATGTAACTGGGTGATTATAAAGATGCTCTACAGGTGTCTCCGAAGGTGTTTGTTGGGTTGGCATATATCGAGATTAGGATTTGTCACTCCGAGTATCGGAGGGGTATCTCTGGGCCCTCTCGGTAATGCACATCACTATAAGCCTTGCAAGCAATGTGACTAATGAGTTAGTTACGGGATGGTGCATTACGGAACGAGTAAAGAGACTTGCCGGTAACGAGATTGAACTAGGTATGAAGATACCGATGATCGAATCTTGGGCAAGTAACATACCGATGACGAAGGGAATAATGTATGTTGTTATGCGGTTTGACCGATAAAGATCTTCATAGAATATGTAGGAGCCAATATGAGCATCCAGGTTCCGCTATTGGTTATTGACCAGAGATGTGTCTTGGTCATGTCTACATAGTTCTCGAACCCGTAGGGTCCGCACGCTTAACGTTCGATGACGATTTGTATTATGAGTTATGTGATTTGATGACCGAAGTTTGTTCGGAGTCCCGGATGAGATCACGGACATGACGAGGAGTCTCGAAATGGTCGAGAGGTAAAGATTCATATATTCGAAGGCTATATTCGGACATCGGAATGGTTCCGAGTGATTCGGGTAATTTTCGAAGTACCTGAGAGTAACGGCAATTCACCGGGGGAAGTTAATGGGCCTTATTGGGCATTAGTGGAGAGAGGGAAGAAGGGCGACAAGGTGGCGCGCTCCTCCCCCCTGCCCAAACCGAATTGGACAAGGGGTGGGGGCGCGGCCCCACCTTTCCTTCTCCCTCTCCCTCCTTTCCTTCTTTCCCACTCTGAAAAGGAAAGGGAATCCTACTAGGACTTGGGAGTCCTAGTAGGACTCTCTACACTTGGCGCGCCTCTAGGAGGGCCGGCCTGTCTCCCTCCCCCCTTTATATACGTGGGTAGGGGGGCACCCCAAAGACACACCAAGTCTTCTCTTAGCCGTGTGCGGTGCCCCCTCCACAGTTACACACCTCGGTCATATCGTCGTAGTGCTATATTCGGACATCGGAATGGTTCCGAGTGATTCGGGTAATTTTTGGAGTACCTGAGAGTTACGGGAATTCGCCGGGGGAAGTTAATGGGCCTTATTGGGCTTTAGTGGAGAGAGGGAAGAAGGGCCACAAGGTGGCGCGTGCCTCTCCCCTTCCCAAACCGAATTGGACAAGGGGTGGGGGCGCGGCCCCCCCTTTCCTTCTCCCTCTCCCTCCTTTCCTTCTTTCCCACTCCGAAAAGGAAAGGGAATCCTACTAGAACTTGGGAGTCCTAGTAGGACTCCCTACACTTGGCGCGCCCCTAGGAGGGCCGGCCTCTCTCCCTCCCTCCTTTATATACGTGGGCAGGGGGCACCCCAAAGACACACCAAGTCTTCTCTTAGCCGTGTGCGGTGCCCCCCTCCACAGTTAGACACCTCGGTCATATCGTCGTAGTGCTTAGGCGAAGCCCTGCGCCTCACCATCGCCACGCCGTCGTGCTGACGGAACTCTCCTTTGTCCTCAACTGGATCAAGAGCTCGAGGGACGTCATCGTGCTGAACGTGTGCTGAACACGGAGGTGCCACACGTTCGGTGCTTGTATCGGTTGGATCGCGAAGACGTTCGACTACATCAACTGCTTTACTAAACGCTTCCGCTTGCGGTCTACGAGGGTACGTGGACACACTCTCCCTGCTCGTTGCTATGCTTCTCCTAGATAGATCTTGCGGGATCGTAGGATTTTTTTTGATATACTACGTTCCCCAACAACCTCCACATCGAAGCTAATTGGCAAAGCTACCTGAGTCAGCCCCATGCCATTGCTCGAAGCCATGATCTCATCAACCTTAGCTTCTTCTTCCTCGCCGGGAACCACCATACTGGATAGAACAAGATCCAGAGCGGGAGTCCACAAACTGCGCCGTTGTAGCCACTAGCTTCGATGAGCAACCGGCCAAACCAGCCTCAGTGATATCTGAGGGAGTCTTGGATTAAGGGGTCCTCGAATGGTCGGGCTATGTGACGTGGGTCGGACTAATGGGCCGTGAGGATATGATACGTCTCCAACGTATCTATAACTTTTTATTGTTCCATCCTATTATATATTCTGTTTTGGACATTTAATGGGCTTATTTATACACTTTTATGTTATTTTTGGGACTAACCTATTAACCCAAGGCCCAGTGCAAATTGCTGCTTTTTTGCCTATTTCGATGTTTCGCAGAAAAGGAATATCAAACGGAGTCCAAACGGAATGAAACCTTCAAGAGCGTGATTTTTGGAACAAACGTGATCCTAAGGACTTGGAGTGGATGTCAAGAAACGAATGAGGAGGCCACAAGGCAGTGGGCGCGCCACCCCCCTGGGCGCGCCCTCCACCCTCGTGGGCCCCTCGTGGCTCCACCGACCTACATCTTCCTCCTATATATACCTACGTACCCCAAAACCATCGAGGAGCACCACGAAAACCTAATTCCACCGCCGCAACCTTCTATACCCGTGAGATCCCATCTTGGGGCCTTTTCCGGCGCTTCGCCGGAGGGGGAATCGATCACGGAGGGCTTCTACATCAACACCATAGCCTCTCCGATGATGTGTGAGTAGTTTACCACAAACCTTCGGGTCCATAGTTATTAGCTAGATGGCTTCTTCTCTCTCTTTGGATCTCAATACAAAGTTCTCCTCGATCTTCTTGGAGATCTATTCGATGTAACTCTTTTTGCGGTGTGTTTGTCGAGATTCGATGAATTGTGGGTTTATGATCAAGATTATCTATGAACAATATTTGAATCTTCTCTGAATTATTTTATGTATGATTGGTTATCTTTGCAAGTCTCTTCGAATTATCAGTTTGGTTTGGCCTACTAGATTGATTTTTCTTGCAATGGGACAAGTGCTTAGCTATGGGTTCAATCTTGTGTTGCTCGATCCCAGTGACGGAAAGGGAAACGACACGTATTGTATTGTAGCCATCGAGGATAAAAAGATGGGGTTTATATCATATTGCTTGAGTTTATCCCTCTACATCATGTCATCTTACCTAATGCGTTACTCTGTTCTTATGAACTTAATACTCTAGATGCATGCTGGATAGAGGTCGATGTGTGGAGTAATAGTAGTAGATGCAGGCAAGAGTCGGTCTACTTGTCACGGCCGTGATGCCTATATACATGACCATGCCTAGATATTCTCATAATTATGCACTTTTCTATCAATTGCTCGACAGTAATTTGTTCACCCACCGTAATACTTATGCTATCTTGAGAGAAGCCACTAGTGAAACCTATGGCCCCCGGATCTATTTTCCATCATATTAATCTCCCGTCAACAAGCTATTTCTGGCGCCGTTTATTTTGCAATCTTTATTTCAATATTTATCATAAAAATACCAAAAATATTATCTTATCATCTCTATCAGATATCACTTTTGCAAGTGGCCGTGAAGGGATTGACAACCCCTTTATCGCGTTTATTGCAAGGTTCTTATTTGTTTGTGTAGGTACGAGGGACTTGCGTGTGGCCTCCTACTGGATTGATACATTGGTTCTCAAAAACTGAGGGAAATACTTACGCTACTTTGTTGCATCACCCTTTCCTCTTCAAGGGAAAAGCAACGCATGCTCAAGAGGTAGCAAGAAGGATTTCTGGCGCCGTTGCCGGGGAGTCTATGCACAAGTCAAGACATACCAAGTACCCATCACAAACTCTTATCCCTCGCATTACATTATTTGCCATTTGCCTCTCGTTTTCCTCTCCCCCACTTCACCTTTGCCGTTTTATTCGCCCTCTTTTTCTATTCGCCTCTTTTTCGCTTGCTTCTTGTTTGCTTGTGTGTTGGATTGTTTGCTTGTCATGATGGCTCAAGATAATACTAAATTGTGTGACTTTGCCAATACCAACAGCAATGATTTTCTTAGCACTCCGATTGCTCCTCTTACCGATGTTGAATCTTGTGAAATTATAGCTGTTTTGCTGAATCTTGTCATGAAAGATCAATTCGCCGGCCTTCCTAGTGAAGATGCCGCTTCCCATCTAAATAGCTTTGTTGATTTGTGTGATATGCAAAAGAAGAAAGATGTGGACAGTGATATTGTTAAACTGAAGTTATTCCCGTTTTCACTTAGAGATCGTGCTAAAACTTGGTTTTTGTCTTTGCCTAAAAATAGTATTGATTCTTGGAATAAGTGCAAAGATGCTTTTATCTCTAAGTATTTTCCTCCCGCTAAGATCATCTCTCTTAGAAACGATATTATGAATTTTAAGCAACTTGATCATGAACATTTTGCACAATCGTGGGAGAGGATGAAATTAATGATACATAATTGCCCTACACATGGTTTGAACTTATGGATGATTATACAAGATTTTTATGCCAGATTGAATTTTGCTTCTGGACATCTTTTAGATTCGGCCGCGGGAGGCACTTTTATGGAAATCACTTTAGGAGAAGCTACTAACTCCTAGATAATATTATGGTTAATTAATCTCAATGGCACAGTGAAAGATCTACTAGTAAAAAGGTGCATGCAATTGAAGAGATTAATGTTTTGAGTGGAAAGATGGATGAACTTATGAAATTGTTTGCTAATAAGAGTGTTTCTTCCAATCCCAATGATATGCCTTTGTCTACTTTGATTGATAATAATAATGAATCTATGGATGTGAATTTTGTTGGTAGGAACAATTTTGGTAACAACGCTTATAGAGAAAACTTTAATCCTAGGCCATATCCTGGTAATTCCTCTATTAATTATGGTAATTCCTACAACAACTCTTATGGAAATTTTAATAAGATGCCCTCTGATTTTGAGACTAGTGTTAAAGAATTTATGATTTCTCAATAGAATTTCGATGCTTTGCTTGAAGAAAAATTGCCTAAGATTGATGAGTTGGCTAGGAACGTGGATAGAATTTCTCTTGATGTTGATTCTTTGAGTCTTAGATCTATTCCACCTAAGCATGATATCAATGAGTCTCTCAAAGCTATGAGAATTTCCATTGATGAGTGCAAAGAAAGAACCGCTAGGATGCGTGCTAGGAAAGATTGCTTTGTAAAAGCATGTTCTTCTAATTTTCATGATAATAAGGATGAAGATCTAAAAGTGATTGATGTGTCCCCTATTAAATCTTTGTTTTGCAATATGAATCTTGATAATGATGGGACTGGAGATGAGTTTTCGTCATTGACATTACCATCATTATGGTAAGACCTAGATCTATCCTTGCGTTTATGCCTAGCTAGGGGCGTTAAACGATAGCGCTTGTTGGGAGGCAACCCAATTTTATTTTAGTTTCTTGCTTTTTGGTTCTGTTTAGTAATAAATAATCCATCTAGATTCTGTTTAGATGTGGTTTTGTGTTTTAATTAGTGTTTGTGCCAAGTAGAACCTTTGGGAAGACTTGGGGAAAGTCTTTTTGATCTTGCTGTGAAAAACAGAAACTTAAGCGCTCACGAGATTAGCTACAACTTTTTACTGGAGAGTGATATTTAGTTGATTCGTTTTGAAGATGATTAATAGATAAATTCCTCAGGTCCAGCAATTTATTTTAGAATTTTTGGAGTTCCAGAAGCTTGCGTTTGATACAGATTACTACAGACTGTTCTGTTTTTGACAGATTCTGTTTTTCGTATGTTGATTGCTTATTTTGATGAATCTATGGCTAGTAATGGAGTTTATGAACCATAGAGAAGTTGGAATAAAGTAGGTTTAACACCAATATAAATAAAGAATGAGTTCATTAAATTAACTTGAAGTGGTGTTTTGTTTTCTTTCGCTAACGGAGCTCACGAGATTTTCTGTTAAGTTTTGTGTTGTGAAGTTTTCAAGTTTTGGGTAAAGATTTGATGGATTATGGAACAAGGAGTGGCAAGAGCCTAAGCTTGGGGATGCCCAAGGCACCCCAAGGTAAAATCCAAGGACAACCAAAAGCCTAAGCTTGGGTATGCCCGGAAGGCATCCCCTCTTTTGTCTTCGTCCATCGGTAACTTTACTTGGAGCTATATTTTTATTCACCACATGATATGTGTTTTGCTTGGAGCGTCTTGTATGATTTGAGTCTTTTCTTTTTAGTTCACCACAATCATCCTTGTTGTACACACCTTTTGGGAGAGACACATATTAATCGGAATTTATACTCTATGTGCTTCACTTATATCTTTTGAGCTAAACAATTTTGCTCTAGTGCTTCACTTATATCTTTTAGAGCACGGTGATGGTTTTATTTTATAGAAATTATTGATCTATCATGATTCAGTTATATTATTTTTAGAGTCCTTTAGAACAGCATGGTAATTTGCTTTGGTTATAAAATTAGTCCTAATATGATAGGCATCCAAGTTGGATATAATAAAAACTTCCATATAAGTGCATTGAATACTAAGAGAAGTTTGATACTTGATGATTGTTTTGAGATATGGAGATAGTGATATTAAAGTTGTGCTAGTTGAGTAGTTGTGAATTTGAGAAATACTTGTGTTGAAGTTTGCAAGTCCCATAGCATGCACGTATGGTAAACGTTGTATAACAAATTTGAAACATGAGGTGTTCTTTGATTGCCATCCTTATGAGTGGCGGTCGGGGACGAGCGATTGTCTTTTCCTACCAATCTATCCCCCTAGGAGCATGCGCGTAGTGCTTGGTTTTTGATGACTTGTAGATTTTTGCAATAAGTATGTGAGTTCTTTATGACTAATGTTGAGTCCATGGATTATACGCACTCTCAACCTTCCATCATTGCTAGCCTCTTCGGTACCGAGCATTGCCCTTTCTCACCTTGAGAGTTGGTGCAAACTTCGCCGGTGCATCCAAACCCTGTGATACGATACACTCAATCACACATAAACCTCCTTATATCTTCCTCAAAACAGCCACCATACCTACCTATTATGGCATTTCCATAGCCATTCCGAGATATATTGCCATGCAACTTTCCACCGTTCCATTTATTATGACACGCTTCATCATTGTCATATTGCCTTGCATGATCATGTAGTTGACATCGTATTTGTGGCAAAGCCACCATGCATATTATTTCATACATGTCACTCTTGATTCATTGCCCATCCCGGTACACCGCCGGAGGCATTCATATAGAGTCATTTTTTGTTCTAAGTACCGAGTTGTAATCATTGAGTTGTAAATAAATACAAGTGTGATGATCATCATTAATAGAGCATTGTCCCAAATAAAAAAAAGTAGAAAGGCCAAAAAATAGAAAGGCCCAAAAAAAGAAATAAAAAGGGACAATGCTACTATCCTTTTTCCACACTTGTGCTTCAAAGTAGCACCATGATCTTTATGATACAGAGTCTCTTGTTTTGTCACTTTCATATACTAGTGGGAATTTTTCATTATAGAACTTGGCTTGTATATTCCAACGATGGGCTTCCTCAAATGCCCTAGGTCTTCGTGAGCAAGCAAATTGGATGCACACCCACTTAGTTTATTTTGTTGAGCTTGCATACATTTATAGCTCTAGTGCATCCGTTGCATGGCAATCCCTACTCCTTGCATTGACATCAATTGATGGGCATCTCCCTGGCCCGTTGATTAGCCGCGTCAATGTGAGAGTTTCTTCTTTTTTGTCTTCTCCACACAACCCCCATCATCATTATTCTATTCCACCCATAGTTCTATGTCCATGGCTCACGCTCATGTATTGCGTGAAAGTTGAAAAAAGTTTGAGATTACTAAAGTATGAAACAATTGCTTGGCTTGTCATCGGGGTTGTGCAAGATGAGAGCATTCTTGTGTGACAAAAATGAAGCAGGGACAAACTATATGATTTTGTAGGGATGAGCTTTCTTTGGCTATGTTAGTTTGAGAAGACATAATTGCTTGGTTAGTATGCTTGAAGTATTATTATTTTTATGTCAATATTAAACTTTTATCTTGAATCTTTCGGATCTGAACATTCATGCCACAATAAAGAAAATTACATTGAGAAATATGCTAAGTAGCATTCCACATCAAAAATTCTGTTTTTATCATTTACCTACTCGAGGATGAGCAGGAATTAAGCTTGGGGATGCTTGATACGTCTCCAACGTATCTATAATTTTTTATTCCATGCTATTATATATTCTGTTTTGTATGTTCAATGGGCTTATTTATACACTTTATATTATTTTTGGGACTAACCTATTAACCAAGGCCGAGTGCAAATTGTTGTTTTTTTTGCCTATTTCAGTGTTTCGCAGAAAAGGAATATCAAACGGATTCCAAATGGAATGCCTTCGGGAGCGTCATTTTTGGAACAAACATGATCCAGAGGACTTGGAGTGGACGTCAAGAAACGAATGAGGAGGCCACGAGGCAGGGGGCGCACCTACCCCCTTGGGCGCGCCCTCCACCCTCGTGGGCCCCTCGTGGTGTTGGGTTACGTAGTAATTTCAAAAAAAAATCCTACGCACACGCAAGATCATGGTGATGCATAGCAACAAGAGTGTTGTCCACGTACCCTCGTAGACCGAAAGCGGAAGCGTTAGCACAACGCGGTTGATGTAGTCGTACGTCTTCACGATCCGACCGATCAAGTACCGAACGCACGACACCTCCGAGTTCAGCACACGTTCAGCCCGATGACGTCCCTCGAACTCCGATCCAGCCCAGTGTTGAGGAAGAGTTTCGTCAGCACGACGGCGTGGTGACGATGATGACGTTCTACCGACGCAGGGCTTCGCCTAAGCACCGCTACAGTATTATCGACGTGGACTATGGTGGAGGGGGGCACCACACATGGCTAAAAGATCAAACGATCAATTGTTGTCTCTAGGGTGCCCCCTGCCCCCGTATATAAAGGAGCAACGGGGGAGGTGCGGCCGGCCAGGAGGGGGCGCGCCAGGAGGAGTCCTACTCCCACCGGGAGTAGGACTCCCTCCCTATTCCTTGTTGGATTAGGAAAAGAGGGGGAAAGAGGTGGAGGAGAAGAAGGAAGGGGGGCGCCGCCCCCCTCTCCTTGTCCTATTCGGACTAGGGGGGAGGGGCGTGCGGCCCTTGCCCTGGCCGCCTCTCCTCTTCTCCACTAAGGCCCACTATGGCCCATTAACCCCCGGGGGGTTCCGGTAACCCCTCCGGTACTACGGTAAAATCCCGATTTCACCCGGAACACTTTCGATATCCAAATATAGGCTTCCAATATATCAATCTTCATGTCTCGACCATTTCGAGACTCCTCCTCATGTCCGTGATCACATCTGGGACTCCGAACAACCGTCGGTACATCAAAACATATAAACTCATAATAAACTGTCATCGAAACGTTAAGCGTGCGGACCCTACGGGTTCGAGAACTATGTAGACATGACCGAGACACGTCTCCGGTCAATAACCAATAGCAGAACCTGGATGCTCATATTGGCTCCCACATATTCTACGAAGATCTTTATCGGTCAGACCGCATAACAACATACGTTGTTCCCTTTGTCATCGGTATGTTACTTGCCTGAGATTCGATCGTCGGTATCTCAATACCTAGTTCAATCTCGTTACCGGCAAGTCTCTTTACTCGTTCCGTAATACATCATCCCACAACTAACTCATTAGTTGCAATGCTTGCAAGGCTTAAGTGATGTGCATTACCGAGAGGGCCCAGAGATACCTCTCCGACAATCGGAGTGACAAATCCTAATCTCGAAATACGCCAACCCAACAAGTACCTTCGGAGACACCTGTAGAGCACCTTTATAATCACCCAGTTACGTTGTGACGTTTGGTAGCGCACAAAGTGTCGTGGTTTTGTCACGGCAGATGTCCTAGAGAAAGGACTTAGTCGTGGAGCCATCACTACGGGTTAGCTTAAAGGGGTTAAAGCGGACAAGGGACGCAAGAGAGTTTTATACTAGTTCGGCCCCTTACGATGAAGGTAAAAGCCTACGTCTAGTTGTGATGGAATTGATGGGGTTTCGATAACCAGGGAGCGAATACGCTTTGCCTGAGCCTCGAGTTGTTGTCTCTCTCCTTGAACCGCCGCCAGGTCGTCCCCTTATATACACGGGTTGACGCCCGTCGGTTTACAGAATCCCGAGGCCGGCTCATAATCGTGTCCGGCTCGGTCTCTGCTACTTCTACCTTATAATACAAGTTTACATATCAATGCCGGTTTATGTCTACGGGTCTTAAACCGGCTTTGGGCCCTGGGCCTCCATAAAGCGTCACCGTCTGTCTTCATGGGCTTCAGATATAGATGAACTACTTATGGGGTTAACCCGGCCTGTCCTGGCCGGTTTACGCCCAGTGGTAATATCCCCAACATTAGGCCCCAGATTTATTTGAACTGGTTCATGTCAATCCTCCATACTTAAGAAAATTTCTTCTTCAACATCTTCACATAATCTTGTAAACAGCCGTGACATCATCTTCTAGGATCATGGTAAACCGCCGTGACGTCACCTGTCATTAACGAGCCTCTGACAATCGAGGCGACAGCTCCGCCTCATATCCAAAATTTTAGGCTCCTCGATTTTCGCGTCTGACGCTTATCTTTCTGCCCTTATAAATAGAACCGGGGGTTATTTTCACTTTCCCCCTTCATACCTCTTCGCCTCGTCGTCTTCCTCGCGCCGCCCCAGCGTTTCGAGCTCAGCCGCCACCGTCAAGCCTTCGTCTTTGACCTCAACTCCGGCCGCTGCATCACCCTGAACATACCACAGAATCGCGATGCCACTCCGCTGTTCCATCAACATCAGTAAGCCTTCTTTCTTTCCACCCCAGATCTGCTACTAGGGTTTCAGTGTTCAATGGTGTTCTTGGGTGTTCGTTGGTGTTCATTGCTGCGCAATACATCCTGACTCAAACCTTGACTTTTATCCGTATAGCAATACCCATAGTCCTTCTTTCCATTAGTGCATCTCATCTAAGTAGAAAATCTCCTCTGTATCCTTCAACTGTTCAAGTACCAGAATATTTTACCCTGAATATTTTTCCACTTTCTGATGCGCGGTAGATCCAGATTTGTAATACCAACTTGCGAAACATGTTGTTCCATTACTTAGTTATTTCAGATATGTTCCTTCAATATTACCGTAGGCGGTTTAACTTCATATACAAAATGATGAACCATGTAGATACCACTAGTCCCCTGTTGAACTGCCAAAGCATTACACTGTTTCCATTGTCAGACTCCGGATTACGAATGACCAAATCCGGTTTATCAATATGCTTGTATCCTTATACCACTGTATAGTTGTCCACTGTAAATTTTAAACCGGCAATAATCATGTTTCAGATTTCCATTGCCATGGCTAAACAAGTCTATGAATGCAATTGGGCTCCTTCTCGAGTAACCGAAGAACAATTGAACAATCTTGTTAAAACGGGCGCTTCAGCCAAGAAAGATGTCATCCACTGGAGGGTCCCTGGCCCGGAAAATCCTCCTACACCCAAAGACGGAGAGATAGTTGTGTTTGCTGATCATCTTGGACGAGGTTTTAGCCCTCCTGGTTCAAAAAAATTTCGAGATGTACTAGCCAATTTTTAGCTACGTCCTGAAGACATCGGTCCCAACTCTATGACCAACATCTGCCACTTTCAAGTCTTCTGTGAGGTTTATCTGCAAGAGGAACCTACAGTCGAGCTGTTTAGGGATTTCTTTCACTTAAACCGTCGCACAGAGTTCTCGGATGGACCCAATACAGAACTGGGCGGAATGGCGGTTCAGAAAAGGAAAGAAGTCACTTTCCCTCATCCCAAACTCCATAGTCACCCCAAAGAGTGGAACCAGACTTGGTTCTATTGCATGGATACATCTCCACCTGATGAAAACCCCCTGCTGGGTTACCGCCCTGAACGCCTTAGCAACACACATCCTTTTCCTCAAAGGTTGACGGCAAGGGAAAGGGCCAACTATGCTCTCCAATTATCAAAGCTTAGAGCCTTCATGGCGAACGGTTTGACAGGAGTTGATCTTGCTCGTTACTCGATAAGCTGGAGTATTCTGCCCTTAAGCCGGCGCTCCAGTTTGATGTGTGAATATACGGGGAGCTTGAAGGATGCTCAGCGGCACATTGACATTCAGCTTACATATGCAGAAGTCACTGAGGCTGTAAAAAAGATATTGAACGAACCGGAGGCTGTCTGTGCCCAAACCGGACTACTCCCTTTCTGCACCTTCAACAAACCACCAGCTGTAAGAATCATATAATCTTTTTATCTGAAGTTGCTTCTGTCCAAATATTCTCTGAAAGTGTGATTATTTTCTGATAGGGTGATGATTCGTTCTGGAACAAGAAACCATCACAAGACAAACCAGCGAAGCCGCAAGACAAACCGGTCAAGCCAGTTCGTCCAAAGACCAAGGTTGTTAAAAAACCTGCCAAGAAAAGGACCACTGCATCCTCCGATCTACCAGCTGATGACGATGTGGGTAATCCGGAACCAGAGGTAGACCTTGACTCTCTTGGTTCACTTTTCGTACATCTCATTGACAATGACTATTATCAGGACGACGCTGAAGGCAGTCATGCTGAGGACGTAGAGGTAACCATTCTTTCCTCCGATTCAAATCCACTTCCAACATCAAAAATCCGTCAGGCAAACCGGAAAGTAAAATTTTCTCACCCTCTTGCTTACTTGGACCCAAACTTTCTTTTGAAGACGCAGCAGCACGAGGCTCGCCGTACAACCCGGCACAGCGGCCAGGTAGTTACCTCCACTAGTTTACCGAACAGTCCGGTTCGGAACGCCGATCAGAGGTCTCTTATCCCATTGATACTTCATACCCCAAAAGCTGGTTGTTTCCGCCAGCCTCTTAACCCGTCTGATTCAAATTATCAGGGTACTTCTCATTCATCTTCTGGCGAGTCATTGGCCACACAGCTTCCACCCCTTAAAACAGTTCCTGGGTGAGCTATGCACTTGTTGTTATCCTTGATGTTGCTATTTTGATATACTGTACTGATCCTCATGTTTATTTTTCTCAGCGCCAAGCCCAGACCCAGCAAGAAAGCTCGGTTGAATAAACCGGCTGATGAAGATGTGGCTATTGAACCGGAGAAAACTCCAGATCCTGATGAAACCAACATTGATGCCATGCTGAATGACCCACCGCCTCAAGATCATGACTTCGTTGCTGAGCAGGCAGAAGTTGACACCACAAGCCATGCTGACCAGCCCTGTCCGAACTGGCGCTAAACCGGCAAGTCCAGTCAAAAATACTGACAAACCGCCAACTCCAGAGAAGGCTGGTGATGACCAAGATGATGACATTATGATTACTGGCACTGGCCACACCACTCCTGGCAATCCTGTCGCTTTGTCAAAGCATACTGCCAAGGATGATCTCTCTGCCATCAGCAAAGGCAAATGGAATGCCGATTTATCAAGCTACGCCCATCTCAGCACTCAAGACATTCACTCTGGCTTCTTGAACCGTCTGTATACCAGCCGTGACTATGAAGCTAGTTTGGTAAACTTGATGAAGGAGCGATATGAGGTAACTTTCATAAGTGGTTCTCTCTTATATTTACTTGCAGCTTATCAACTCCAGTAGCCCCCAAGTGACGGTTTCAGATACCAAGTTAAACCAGGACTTAGTAAAAAGTTCATGTTTGCAACAGTGCATCTTAACTTCACTAATGTAGCCCCCAAGGGCCGGTTTAACTTTACAAAGATGAACCGGGACTTTGTAGAAGAATTCCCATATCAGCATTTTATGAGCAAATACACATTAGCCCCCAAGTGCCAAGCTTAATACTTGTATTGTGCTTGGGACTTGTAAAAATTTCTAATTAAGAGCAAATATGCATTAGCCCCCAAGTACTAAGGGCATACCTTGTTGTCTGCTTGGTACTTCAAATATGTATTATGAACTCATTATATATCTGTCTCTTTATAGGCTGAGCTAAGCAAAAAGGAATCTCAAATCGCCGATCTGCAAGAAAATATCAAGTCCCAATAGGCCGAAGCTTCCAAGGAAAAAGATGAGCTGACGAGCGCCTTAGCCGCTATGGAAAAGCTAAAGGAGAGCTTCAACAAGGAGCGGGCGGATTGGAACACGGAGAGGTCCGCTTTGCAGAAAAGAGCTGAAAACGCAGAGGCAGCTCTCAAACCGGTGGTAGACGAGCTGACTGGTGTAAAGCGGCAAGTACATGCGATGACCGCTACTGTGTTTGGTAAGCATCCTTGCTTTATACTTTCAACATATCTTCCCATGTGTTGCCGGTTTACTGACGTTTATACTGATGCAGGAACTCGTATTAGCCATCTGGGCTCTAACGTGCAGAAGAAATTGAAAGCGGCTTATACTCTGATAGAGCAGTTGTATACCGGCGCACAACGAATTATCTGCACCGCTTCTCACAATAAGCCGCCCCCGATGTTAATCAAGGATACCTTAGACAGGCTATCTATGCTGCCTGCCCGGGTAGAAGAGCTGAAGAGGTCTGCTGCAAGGGCTGGCGCTCTGACCGCCCTAACCCGAGCAAAAGCATGGGTGCCTGACCTTGATCCGACGGACGTGGCTAAAGGCTACCCAAGCTTAAAAGAAGACGGATCCGAATTTTGCACTGAGGATCTCCGCGCCATAAACCGGGAAGTACATCCATTGGCTTGTCAATTGGCTGAAGAAGCTGATCTCTCACACTATCAGGCAAGTTATGATACCAACAACAAGCGTGTTGATGCACCAAGTCCTGAGTCTCAAAACCTGATCCCTCCAATCCGTAAGCACACTTATGCCCCTGACATTGAACCGTCCACCCTTATAAGCGATGAAGTTGTGTTCCAAGCTTTAACTGGGATCGACTGGACAACTGTTGACTTCCAGCCGCTGGGTAGGGACGAAGAAGATGAACCAGCGCAAGATGATCCGCAGCCGTCAGGTCAAGCTGACAAGCAATCATAAGCCGGGGGCCGGTTTAATCTTCCATGCTGCAATGCTTATTGAGAAACAATTATCCCTTTGGGCACTGAAACGCCTTGTAATAGGCTAGTTAAAACACTTGGTCTGTTATGCCTTCGTGCATATTTATCTGCAACTGATGCGTGTTAATCCGCCATGCTTAAGATATGATGTTCATAATCCATAGCTATTTATTCAAGTTGTTCCTGCAGATAAGAAACTTAAAGCGCCCTAGCGGTTTACCACCGGGCGGGTCATGATACCCAAGTACATATATGACCAAGGTTTATAACCAAGGTTGTAAAAGATAACCAAGTATGGAAATATATGATACCTGCGACCGTTAGGCATAGTGTTGGCTGACCAACCTTGTAATGAGGGTAATAACCCTAATCCGGAGTAGAAGTAACTCCATTCATATGATGCCGGTTTACAATAAAACCGTTCCAGGTTGTGATAAACACCGGTTTATTCCATACTGGTGACTTTGAGTCAAAATCAGACCGGGCTGATAGTCTCCGGATTATAATTTGATAGTACACTGTCAACTTGTAGCTGATAGCCTAACCGAGTTGATAAACACTGGTTTAAAAACGTCACAAATCTTATGAAAACAAAGAAAAACTCAGCAGAAGGCAAATAGAAATCGTTGTAGTCGAGGCTTTTCACGGGCTGCCAGGCCCCAAATTCGATCAAGAGGTGTAGCTATGGTTCGGGTTCGACCAAGCCCCCAAGTGATGCTGTGGCATTACGCCGATCAAGAGGTGTAGCTATGGTTCGGGTTCGACCAAGCCCCC
>NW_025228059.1:246089-246415 GCF_018294505.1 Triticum aestivum
ATCCCCAAGCAACATTGTGAGCTGTGCTCAGTGGGTGCCTATGTTTGAGTTGTTGCTTTACAACACTCTCTTTGGCCCTGGATTGATGTGGCTTTGAGCCGATCAAGAGGTGTGACTGTGGTTCGGATACGACCAAGCCCCCAAGTGATGTTGTGGCATTGCGCCGATCAAGAGGTGTAGCTATGGTTCGGGTACGACCAAGCCCCCAAGTGATGTTGTGGCATTACGCCGATCAAGAGGTGTAGCTATGGTTCGGATACGACCAAGCCCCCAAGTGATGTTGTGGCATTGCGCCGATCAAGAGGTGTAGCTATGGTTCGGATACG
>NW_025228059.1:246429-261391 GCF_018294505.1 Triticum aestivum
GACCAAGCCCCCAAGTGATGCTGTGGCATTACGCCGATCAAGAGGTGTAGCTATGGTTCGGGTTCGACCAAGCCCCCAAGTGATGCTGTGGCATTACGCCGATCAAGAGGTGTAGCTATGGTTCGGATACGACCAAGCCCCCAAGTGATGTTGTGGCATTACGCCGATCAAGAGGTGTAGCTATGGTTCGGATACGACCAAGCCCCCAAGTGATGTTGTGGCGTTGCGCCGATCAAGAGGTGTAGCTATGGTTCGGATACGACCAAGCCCCCGAGTGACCTAATATGAAGCTTTGAGAAGCTAAATCAAGGGGTAAACCGGACGCCGCTTTGTAAGCTCCATGTAACCACACACGATGTAAGAAAAAAAACAGATACCCCGCTTTAGCTGAGGTTCCGGTTTATTGTATTGATCATAATATATACATTGTCATAATATGTACATAAGCAGAGCCTATAGCTCAAGTATAGTAAGGCCGAAGATGAGCAATATTCCACGGCCGGTTGGTCTCCTCCTCCGATTTATGTGAGTCTTTGCGCTCTCGAACATCGATTAGGTAGTACGACCCATTGTGTAGATTCTTGCTGACCACAAAGGGTCCTTCCCAAGGGGGGATAGCTTGTGCATATCCGTCTGATCTTGGATGAGCCGAAGCACCAAATCACCTTCTTGAAAGGTTCTGGTTCTAACCCAGCGGCTATGATAACGACGCAGATCTTGCTGATAAATCGCCGAACGGGCTGCTGCCATGTCATGCTCCTCATCTAACAGGTCAAGAGCTTCCTGTCATGCCTTCTCGTTGTCAGCTTGAACATATGCCGCTACACGAGGTGAGTCATGACGGATGTCACTAGGAAGAACTGCTTCCGCTCCATAAACCATGAAGAATGGTGTGTATCCTGTCAATCTGTTGGGTGTGGTATTGATGCTCCATAACACAGAAGGTAACTCCTCAACCCAACAACCCGGCGTCCGTTGCAAAGGAACTATAAGCCGGGGTTTGATGCCTCTCAAGATCTCTTGATTGGCCCTCTCCGCTTGACCATTGGACTGGGGGTGAGCCACTGATGACACGTCAAGCCGGATGTGCTCACATTGACAGAACTCCTCCATGGCACCCTTTGACAGATTGGTACCATTGTCTGTTATAATGCTGTGTGGAAAGCCAAACCGTAAAATCACCTTTTTGATGAATTGAACCGTCGTGGCTGCGTCACACTTACTAACTGGCTCTGCCTCCACCCACTTTGTGAACTTATCAACCGCCACCAAAAGGTGGGTCTTCTTGTCCTTGGACCTCTTGAAAGGCCCAACCATATCCAGCCCCCAAGTTGCAAACGGCCAGGTGATTGGAATCATCCTCAATTCTTGAGCCGGTACATGAGCGCGCCTTAAGAATTTCTGACAGCCGTCACATCTTTTGACCAAGTCCTCGGCATCAGCATGAGCTGTCAACCAATAGAAAGCGTGACAAAACGCCTTGGCCACCAAAGATTTTGAACCGGCGTGGTGACCACAATCTCCTTCGTGGATCTCACGCAAAATTTCACGGCCTTCCTCAAGAGACACACAACGTTGAAACGCCCCAGTCACACTGCAATGATGTAACTCTCCATTGATAATAGTCATGGACTTGGACCGCCGGGTTATCTGCCTGGCCAAAGTTTCATCCTCTGGTAACTCGCCCCGGTTCATATACGCCAGATACGGAACCATCCAACCCGGGATAACATGAAGAGCCGCCACCAACTGAGCCTCCGGATCAGGAACAGCCAAATCCTCTTCACCAGGGAGCTTGACAGACGGATTATGCAAAACATCCAGGAAGACATTAGGTGGAACCGGTTTACGTTGGGAACCCAGGCGGCTTAAAGCGTCCGCCACTTCATTCTTCCGCCGGTCCACATGATCCACCTGATAACCTTTAAAGTGACCTGCAACAATATCCACCTCACGATGATATGCTGCCATGAGTGGGTCCTTGGAATCCCAAGTGCCGGACACTTGTTGAGCCACCAGATCCGAGTCACCGAAGCACTTAACTCGGCTTAGGTTCATCTCCTCAGCCCTCCGAAGACCATGGAGTAAAGCCTCATATTCAGCTGCATTGTTAGTGCAAGGGAACATTAAACGGAGAACATAACAAAACTTATCACCTCGTGGGGAAGTTAATACGACTCCAGCCCCCGAGCCCTCCAATTGCCTGGACCCATCAAAATGAATAGTCCAATAAGTGTGATCCGGCTTCTCTTCTGGCGCTTGTAATTCTGTCCAATCATTGATGAAATCCACAAGTGCCTGAGATTTGATCGCCGTTCGGGGTATGTATTTCAACTCGTGAGGCCCGAGCTCTATAGCCCACTTAGCAATCCGGCCAGTTGCTTCCCTGTTATGGATTATATCTCCCAACGGAGCAGAGCTGACCATCGTGATGGGATGACCTTGGAAATACTGCTTGAGCTTCCGGCTTGCCATAAAAACCCCATACACCAATTTTTGCCAATGCGGGTACCTCTGCTTGGACTCAATGAGTACCTCACTGATATAATAAACCGGCCGCTGAACCGGATATTCCTTCCCTGCCTCCTTGCGCTCCACCACAATAGCCACACTAACAGCCCGAGCGTTAGCTGCCACATATAGCAACAATGGTTCTTTGTCAACCGGAGTAGCGAGAATCGGCAGATTAGCTAGCTGGTGCTTTAAGTCTTTAAATGCTTCATTAGCGGCATCACTCCAGACGAAGTTATCTGTTTTCTTCAGCATCTGATACAAAGGGATGGCCTTCTCGCCAAGACAACTGACAAACCGGCTCAACGCGGAAATCCGGCATGCCAGGCGTTGAACATCATTGATACACTTCGATTTAGCCAAGGAGGTGATGGCTTTGATCTTTTTTGGATTAGCTTCAATGCCCCTGTTAGACACCAAAAAGCCCAAGAGCTTGCCTGCAGGTACACCAAAGATGCACTTGGCCGGATTAAGCATCATTTTATAAACCCGCGGGTTATCAAAGGTTTCCTTCAAGTCATCAATCAATGTCTCTTTCTTCCTTGATTTTACCATAATATCATCCACATAGGCGTGAACATTACGGCCGATCTGTTTATGAAGACAATTCTGCACACACCGTTGATAAGTCGCTTGGGCACTCTTGAGCCCAAAGGGCATGGACACATAGCAGAAGGCTCCAAAGGGAGTTATGAAGGCTGTCTTCTCCTGGTCCTTAACTGTCATTTTGATCTGATGATAACCAGAATATGCATCCAAAAAGCTTAAACGCTCACAACCCGCCGTAGCATCAATAATTTGATCAATACGGGGAAGGGCAAAAGGATCTGCTGGACAAGCTTTGTTAAGATCTGTGTAGTCTACACACATACACCAAGTGCCATTCTTCTTGAGGACCAGCACCAGATTAGCCAACCACTCAGGATGGAATACTTCAACGATAAATCCAGCCGCCAAGAGCCTGGCTACTTCTTCTCCAATAGCCTTGCGTCTTTCTTCATTGAACCGGCAGAGAAACTGCTTGACCGGTTTATACTTAGGATCAACATTAAGAGTGTGCTCAGCGAGTTCTCTCGGTACACCAGGCATGTCAGAAGGCTTCCATGCAAAGATGTCCCGATTTTCACGGATGAACTCGATGAGCGCGCTTTCCTATTTCGGATCCAAGTTAGTGCTGATGCTAAACTGCTTGGCCGAATCACCAGGTACGAAGTCAACAAGCTTAGTCTCATCAGCCGATTTAAACTTTAGGGCCGGATCATGCTCTGTAGTTGGTTTCTTTAATGAAGTCATATCTGCCGGATCAACATTGTCCTTGTAAAACTTCAACTCTTCTGTTGCACAAACCGACTCAGCATAAGCCGCATCACCTTCTTCGCACTCCAGAGCAATCTTGCGGCTCCCATGCACGATTATAGTTCCCTTGTGACCCGGCATCTTGAGCTGCAGATAGACATAACAAGGTCATGCCATAAACTTAGCATAAGCTGGCCGTCCAAATAGGGCATGATACGGGCTTCTGATTTTCACCACTTCAAAGGTCAAGGTTTCTGATCTCGAGTCATGCTCACCTCCAAAAGCCACCTCCAGAGCTATCTTACCAACAGGATATGTCGACTTACCAGGCACCACACCATGGAACACCGTATTGGACGGTTTAGATTTTTATCTGTTAACCCCATGTGACGGAAAGTTTCATAATAAAGGATATTGATACTACTCCCTCCATCCATGAGCACCTTAGTGAACTTATAACCTCCCACCTGAGGTGCCACCACCAGAGCCAGATGACCCGGATTATCAACACGGGGTAGATGGTCTTCTCTACTCCACACAATCGGCTGCTCGGACCAGCGCGAGCACCGCCGGTTCAACGGCATTCACCACCCTTTTATGAAGCTTCTGATCGCGCTTGTCCAAGCTAGTGGTGAAGACATGATACTGTCCGCTATTCAACTGCTTCGGGTTGCTCTGGTAACCCGACTGTTGCTGCTGCTGCTGACTGCCCTGATGATTATAGCCACCTTGGTTACCCTGATTACTTTGATTGTTATGTCCACTCTGATTACCGTGAAAACCTGAACCGGAATTTCCTCCGCCATGACCCGGCCCATGAGACCCGGGGCCCGAACCGCCTCCTGGTCCGTGATCATACCGGAAAGAATCAGAATTTTTGAATTCTTGCATGATGTAACAATCTTCCCATAGGTGCGTGGACGGTTCCTCCTTCGTCCCATGCTTTGGGCAGGGCTGGTTCAACAGATAAGACAAACGGTCCGGATTAGGACTTGGCCCTCCACCGCACCGGGGCGGTTTACCCTTACGCCGCTGGCCCTTGTCATGTGTATTAGTATTAGCCACAAAGTCTAAACCGTGGTCCGCTTTACGCTTGCCGCCGTTTCCATGACCCGCCGGGTTGTGGTGCTGCCCCTTGGCATTGCCGCTCTTCTTTCCCTTCCCTGTCTTATCATCGTCAGACTCGGGATCCTTGGTACTATCAGAGTCGGCATACTTCACCAGTGCAGCCATGAGGGTTCCCATATCGTTACAATGACGTTTGAGCCGTCCCAACTTCAACTTCATTGGTTCAAACCGGCAGTTGCCTTCCAATGTTAAAACTGCGGTGTCAGCGTTGATGCGGTCTGATGAATGCAAAATCTCCGAAACCCGGCGCATCCAATGGGTTGTCATGGCAGATGTCCTAGAGAAAGGACTTCGTCGTGGAGCCATCGCTACGGGTTAGCTTAAAGGGGTTAAAGCGGACAAGGGGCGCAAGAGAGTTTTATACTAGTTCGGCCCCTTACGATGAAGGTAAAAGCCTACGTCTAGTTGTGATGGAATTGATGGGGTTTCGATAACCAGGGAGCGAATACGCTTTGCCTGAGTCTCGAGTTGTTGTCTCTCCTTCCTGGACACAGGCAGCTAAGTCCACAATCGACATGGGCTGCTTGCTTGTATCCTTGAAATTTTGAATAAACCGGGCTCTCAACTCGGCCCATGACCTGATAGAATTAGCCAGTAAGCTCTTTAGCCAAGTGCGGGCCGTCCCTTCTAACATCATGGTGAAGTATTTCGCACATGCCGCATCATCCACATCCAGCATCTCCATGGCCATCTCATAGCTTTCGACCCATGTTTCAGGGGATAAATCGGTGGTGTAATTCGGCACCTTGCGCGGGCCCTTGAAATCCTTTGGCAGGCGCACATTGCGCAACGCGGGGACAAGACATGGCACTCCCAAAGAACTATAGGTAACTCCTGGTTCCACCGATGTGGTTGGACGAACCGGAGTAAGCTGATGGGCTTCATGCTGCACCGCTAACTCGGCCTCTCTACGTGCCCGAGCCCGGTCCACCACCTCCTGAGCATCACTAGCACCACCCGTCGGGTTATTGCCACGGGGCGGATCACGGTTCTGCGCATTGCTTGACACTGCCGGTTCATCCATACGCCTGCTATAACTTCGGCTTGGACGGGGAGTGGAATGAATCCGATCGCGACTGTATGAATAAGCCTCCTGTTAAACCAAAGCTGTCTGAAGAAGCTCCTTAACCCGACGCGTCTCGACCGCCGCCGGAGAATCGCCTTCGATCGGGATGGCCGCCAGCCGTGAAGCGGCAGCGACAATGTTGTCCATCGGGTTAGAATAATGACCCGGTGGCGTGGGGATATGTGGTACTACAATGTTGTTCTGACGAGGTGGATCCACCAAACGTGGCTGAACCTGCACTGCTGCTCCAGGTGCCTCCGCCCGGTTTACCACCGGCGGATTACTGGTCCCTGCTCCTGGGGTGTTAAAGAGATTTCTAGCGTCATAAACCGGCGGCAGGCGAGATCGGTGCCTCCTCTTCAGGACTTCGTTCGACGCACTCTGATCCAGCATAATCCGGTAAGCTTGTGCATTCAAAGCGGCCTGCTCCGCGGCTATCCTGGTATCCTGAGCTGCTAAGTCGGCTTTGGCCTGGGTGATCTGATCTTTCACTTTCGCGATTTCCGCATTGTGCGCATCCTGATCGGTCGGGTTAACCTCCGCCATCAGCGTTGCCAACGCGTCAAACAAATCAGATAGAACCTGAGCTGGCGGTCGCACAGGGCCTCCTGCCCCGGCCGCTGCTCCCGCTGCCGATCCGGAAATCATCGCCGCTGCGGTCGAAGAGTGGAGCACCGGTTGCGTACCGGCCATGAAGATCGCAACCCGGTTTGGCAGATCAGAGGGGTCCGGAGTACTGTCGCCATCGGAACAGCCCCCAATCCGGCCATCTTGTAAGTGATATAATGACTCGGTCTCTCCGGTCGATGACTCGTCGCCGGAATAAACGACGGTCTCACCACCAAATTCCGATTTATCCTTAGATTCCCCTCCATGGATAACTCCCACGAAGGCACGCTTCATGACAGGCTTGACCCGGGCAGATCTCGCATGCTGAGCCGTTTCGACGAGGTCGGTGCAGATGTCCGACTCAGGGCCCGGTTCGCCGATCTTGCCAATGAAAACGTGTATGCCACCAAAGGGGACCCGGTACCCGTACTCGATTGAGCCGGCCTCGGGGCCCCAGCCTGCATCATCGATGTAGAGCTTGCCGCGACGACTCTTAGTCATCCGGCCCACAGCGTAACCCTTGAGTCCTTCGAAGTTGCCCTCCAAGAACTTGAAACCATCGTGCGATAGCCCCACGATGGGCACCGACTGTCGTGGTTTTATCACGGCAGATGTCCTAGAGAAAGGACTTAGTCGTGGAGCCATTGCTACGGGTTAGCTTAAAGGGGTTAAAGTGGACAAGGGACGCAAGAGAGTTTTATACTAGTTCGGCCCCTTACGATGAAGGTAAAAGCCTACGTCTAGTTGTGATGGAATTGATGGGGTTTCGATAACCAGGGAGTGAATACGCTTTGCCTGAGTCTCGAGTTGTTGTCTCTCTCCTTGAACCGCCGCCGGGTCGTCCCCTTATATACATGGGTTGATGCCCGTCAGTTTACAGAATCCCGAGGCCGGCTCATAATCATGTCCGGCTCGGTCTCTGCTACTTCTACCTTATAATACAAGTTTACATATCAATGCCGTTTTATGTCTACGGGTCTTAAACCGGCTTTGGGCCCTGGGCCTCCATAAAGCGTCACCGTCTGTCTTCATGGGCTTCAGATACAGATGAACTACTCATGGGGTTAACCCGGCCTCTCCTGGCCGGTTTACGCCCAGTGGTAATATCCCCAACACAAAGTGTTCCTCCGGTAAACGGGAGTTGCATAATCTCATAGTCATAGGAACATGTATAAGTCATGAAGAAAGCAATAGCAACATACTAAACGATCGTGTGCTAAGCTAACGGAATGGGTCAAGACAATCACATCATTCTCCTAATGATGTGATCCCGTTAATCAAATGACAACTCATGTCTATGGCTAGGAAACATAACCATCTTTGATCAACGAGCTAGTCAAGTAGAGGCATACTAGTGACACTCTGTTTGTCTATGTATTCACACAAATATTACGTTTTCGGTTAATACAATTCTAGCATGAATAATAAACATTTATCATGATATAAGGAAATAAATAATAACTTTATTATTGCCTCTAGGGCATATTTCCTTCAGTCTCCCACTTGCACTAGAGTCAATAATCTAGATTACACAGTAATGATTCTAACACCCATGGAGCCTTGGTGCTGATCATGTTTTGCCCGTGGAAGAGGCTTAGTCAACGGGTCTGCAACATTCAGATTCGTATGTATCTTGCAAATTTCTATGTCTCCCACCTGGACTAAATCCCGGATGGAATTGAAGCGTCTCTTGATGTGCTTGGTTTTCTTGTGAAATCTGGATTCCTTCGCCAAGGCAATTGCACCAGTATTGTCACAAAAGATTTTCATTGGACCCGATGCACTAGGTATGACACCTAGGTCAGATATGAACTCCTTCATCCAGACTCCTTTATTTGCTGCTTCCGAAGCAGCTATGTATTCCGCTTCACACGTAGATCCCGCCACGACGCTTTGTTTAGAACTGCACCAACTGACAGCTCCACCGTTCAATGTAAACACGTATCCGGTTTGCGATTTGGAATCGTCCGGATCAGTGTCAAAGCTTGCATCAATGTAACCATTTACGATGAGCTCTTTGTCACCTCCATAAACGAGAAACATATCCTTAGTCCTTTTCAGGTATTTCAGGATGTTCTTGACCGCTGTCCATTGAGCCACTCCTGGATTACTTTGGTACCTCCCTGCTAGACTTATAGCAAGGCACACATCAGGTCTGGTACACAGCATTGCATACATGATAGAGCCTATGGCTGAAGCATAGGGAACATCTTTCATTTTCTCTCTATCTTCTGCAGTGGTCGGGCATTGAGTCTTACTCAACTTCACACCTTGTAATACAGGCAAGAACCCTTTCTTTGCTTGATCCATTTTGAACTTCTTCAAAACTTTGTCAAGGTATGTGCTTTGTGAAAGTCCAATTAAGCATCTTGATCTATCTCTATAGATCTAGATGCCCAATATATACGCAGCTTCACCGAGGTCTTCCATTGAAAAACTCTTATTCAAGTATCCCTTTATGCTATCCAGAAATTCTATATCATTTCCAATCAGCAATATGTCATCCACATATAATATCAGAAATGCTACAGAGCTCCCACTCACTTTCTTGTAAATACAGGCTTCTCCAAAAGTCTGTACAAAACCAAATGCTTTGATCACACTATCAAAACGTTTATTCCAACTCCGAGAGGCTTACACCAGTCCATAAATAGATCGCTGGAGCTTGCACACTTTGTTAGCTCCCTTTGGATCGACAAAACCTTCTGGTTGCATCATATACAACTCTTCTTCCAGAAATCCATTCAGGAATGCAGTTTTGACATCCATTTGCCAAATTTCATAATCATAAAATGCGGCAATTGCTAACATGATTCGGACAGACTTAAGCATTGCTACGGGTGAGAAGGTCTCATCGTAGTCAATCCCTTGTACTTGTCGAAAACCTTCTGCAACAAGTAACATTACCGTCAGCGTCAGTATTCTTCTTGAAGATCCATTTATTCTCAATTGCTTGCCGATCAATGGGCAAGTCAACCAAAGTCCAACTTTGTTCTCATACATGGTTCCCATCTCAGATTTCATGGCCTCAAGCCATTTTGCGGAATCTGGGCTCACCATTGCTTCTTCATAGTTCGTAGGTTCGTCATGGTCTAGTAACATAACTTCCAGAACAGGATTACCGTACCACTCTGGTGCGGATCTTACTTTGGTTGACCTACGATGTTCCGTAATAACTTGATCTGAAGTTTCATGATCATCATCATTAACTACCTCACTAATTGGTGTAGGTGTCGCAGAAACCGGTTTCTGCGATGAACTACTTTCCAAAACAGTTACCTCATCAAGTTCTACTTTCCTCCCACTCACTTCTTTCGAGAGAAACTCCTTCTCCAAAAAGATTCCGAATTTAGCAACAAAAGTCTTGCCTTCGGATCTGTGATAGAAGGTGTACCCAACAGTCTCCTTTGGGTATCCTATGAAGACACATTTCTCCGATTTGGGTTCGAGCTTATCAGGTTGAAGCTTTTTCACATAAGCATCGCAGCCCCAAACTGTAAGAAACGACAACTTTGGTTTCTTGCCAAACCACAGTTCATAAGGCGTCGTCTCAACGGATTTTGATGGTGCCCTATTTAACGTGAATGCGGCCGTCTCTAAAGCATAACCCCAAAAAGATAGCGGTAAATCAGTCAGAGACATCATAGATCGCACCATATCTAGTAGAGTATGATTACGACGTTCGGACACACCATTACCCTGTGGTGTTCCGGGTGGCGTGAGTTGCGAAACTATTCCACATTGTTTCAAATGAAGACCAAACTCATAACTCAAATATTCTCCTCCATGATCAGATTGTAGAAACTTTATTTTCTTGTTACGATGATTTTCAACTTCACTCTGAAATTCTTCGAACTTTTCAAATGTTTCAGACTTATGTTTCATTAAGTAGATATACCCATATCTGCTCAAATCATCTGTGAAGGCGAGAAAATAACGATATCCGCCACGAGCCTCAATATTCATCGGACCACATACATCTGTATGTATGATTTCCAATAAATCTGTTGCTCTCTCCATAGTTCCGGAGAACGGCGTTTTAGTCATCTTGCCCATGAGGCACGGTTCGCAAGTACCAAGTGATTCATAATCAAGTGGTTCCAAAAGTCCATCAGTATGGAGTTTCTTCATGCGCTTTACACCGATATGACCTAAACGGCAGTGCCACAAATAAGTTGCACTATCATTATCAACTCTGCATCTTTTGGCTTCAATATTATGAATATGTATATCACTACTATCGAGATTCAACAAAAATAGACCACTCTTCAAGGTGCATGACCATAAAAGATATTACTCATATAAATAGAACAACCATTATTCTCTGACTTAAATGAATAACCGTCTCGCATCAAACAAGATCCAGATATAATGTTCATGCTTAACGCTGGCACCAAATAACAATTATTTAGGTCTAAAACTAATCCCGAAGGTAGATGTAGAGGTAGCGTGCCGACCGCGATCACATCGACTTTGGAACCATTTACCACGCGCATCGTCACCTCGTCCTTAGCCAATCTTCGCTTAATCCGTAGCCCCTGTTTCGAGTTGCAAATATTAGCAACAGAACCAGTATCAAATAACCAGGTGCTACTGCGAGCATTAGTAAGGTACACATCAACAACATGTATATCACATATACCTTTGTTCACCTTGCCATCCTTCTTATCCGCCAAATACTTGGGGCAGTTCCGCTTCCAGTGACCAGTCTGCTTGCAGTAGAAGCACTCAGTCTCAGGCTTAGGTCCAGACTTGGGTTTCTTCTCCTGAGCAACAACTTGCTTGCTGTTCTTCTTGAAGTTCCCCTTCTTCTTCCCTTTGCCCTTTTTCTTGAAACTGGTGGTCTTATTGACCATCAACACTTGATTCTCCTTTTTGATTACTACCTCCACAGCCTTTAGCATTGCGAAGAGCTCAGGAATCGTCTTATCCATCCCTTGCATGTTATAGTTCATCACGAAGCTCTTGTAGCTTCGTGGCAGTGATTGGAGAATTCTGTCAATGACGCTATCATCCGGAAGATTAACTCCCAGTTGAATCAAGTGATTGTTATACCCAGACATTCTGAGTATATGCTCACTGACAGAACTATTCTCATCCATCTTGCAGGTGTAGAACTTATTGGAGACTTCATAACTCTCAATCCGGGTATTTGCTTGAAATATTAACTTCAACTCCTGGAACATCTCATATGCTCCATGCCGTTCAAAACATCGTTGAAGTCCCGGTTCTAAGCCGTAAAGCATGGCACACTGAACTATCGAGTAGTCATCAGCTTTGCTTTGCCAGACGTTCTTAACCTCGTCAGTTGCATCTGCAGCAGGCCTGGCACCCAGCGGTGCTTCCAGGACGTAATTCTTCTGTGCAGCAATGAGGATAATCCTCAAGTTACGAACCTAGTCCGTGTAATTGCTACCATCATCTTTCAACTTTGCTTTCTCAAGGAACGCATTAAAATTCAACGGAACAACAGCACGGGCCATCTATCTACAATCAACATAGACAAGCAAGATACTATCAGGTACTAAGTTCATGATAAATTTAAGTTCAATTAATCATATTACTTAAGAACTCCCACTTAGATAGACATCCCTCTAATCCTCTAAGTGATCACGTGATCCATATCAACTAAACCATGTCCGATCATCACGTGAGATGGAGTAGTTTCAACGGTGAACATCACTATGTTGATCATATCTACTATATGATTCACGCTCGACCTTTCGGTCTCCGTGTTCCGAGGCCATATCTGTTATATGCTAGGCTCATCAAGCTTAACCTGAGTATTCCGCGTGTGCAACTGTTTTGCACCCGTTGTATTTGAACGTAGAGCCTATCACACCCGATCATCACGTGGTGTCTCAGCACGAAGAACTTTCGCAACGGTGCATACTTAGGGAGAACACTTATACTTTGATAATTTAGTGAGGGATCATCTTATAATGCTACCATCAATCAAAGTAATATAAGATGCATAAAAGATAAACATCACATGCAATCAATATAAGTGATATGATATGGCCATCATCATCTTGTGCTTGTGATCTCCATCTCCGAAGCACCGTCATGATCACCATCGTCACCGGCGCGACACCTTGATCTTCATCGTAGCATCATTGTCGTCTCGCCAATCTTATGCTTCTACGACTATCGCTACCGCTTAGTAATAAAGTAAAGCATTACAGGGCGATTACATTGCA
This sequence comes from Triticum aestivum, assembly GCF_018294505.1. NCBI lineage: Eukaryota > Viridiplantae > Streptophyta > Magnoliopsida > Poales > Poaceae > Triticum > Triticum aestivum. Next base: position 259,240 of record NW_025228059.1, read on the forward strand.
TACAATAAAGCGACAACCATATTGCTCCTGCCAGTTGCCGATAACTCGGTTACAAAACATGATCATCTCATACAATAAAATTTAGCATCATGTCTTGACCATATCACATCACAACATGCCCTACAAAAACAAGTTAGACGTCCTCTACTTTGTTGTTGCAAATTTTACATGGCTGCTACGGGCTTAGCAAGAACCGTTCTTACCTACGCATCAAAACCACAACGATAGTTTGTCAAGTTGGTGCTGTTTTAACCTTCGCAAGGACTGGGCGTAGCCACACTCGGTTCAACTAAAGTTGGAGAAACTGACACCCGCCAGCCACCTTTGTGCAAAGCACGTCGGTAGAACCAGTCTCGCGTAAGCGTACGCGTAATGTCGGTCCGGGCCACTTCATCCAACAATACCGCCGAACCAAAGTATGACATGCTGGTAAGCAGTATGACTTATATCGCCCACAACTCACTTGTGTTCTACTCGTGCATATAACATCAACGCATAAAACCAGGCTCGGATACCACTGTTGGGTTACGTAGTAATTTAAAAAAAAGTCCTACGCACACGCAAGATCTGAAGGAAATATGCCCTAGAGGCAATAATAAAGTTATTATTTATTTCCTTATATCATGATAAATGTTTATTATTCATGCTAGAATTGTATTAACCGGAAACATAATACATGTGTGAATACATAGACAAACAGAGTGTCACTAGTATGCCTCTACTTGACTAGCTCGTTAATCAAAGATGGTTATGTTTCCTAGCCATAGACATAAGTTGTCATTTGATTAACGAGATCACCTCATTAGGAGAATGATGTGATTGACTTGACCCATTCCGTTAGCTTAGCACTCGATCGTTTAGTATGTTGCTATTGCTTTCTTCATGACTTATACATGTTCCTATGACTATGAGATTATGCAACTCCCGTTTACCGGAGGAACACTTTGTGTGCTACCAAACGTCACAACGTAAATGGGTGATTATAAAGGTGCTCTACAGGTGTCTCCAAAGGTACTTGTTGGGTTGGCGTATTTCGAGATTAGGATTTGTCACTCCGATTGTCGGAGAGGTATCTCTGGGCCCACTCGGTAATGCACATCACTATAAGCCTTGCAAGCATTGTGACTAATGAGTTAGTTGCGGGATGATGTGTTACGGAACGAGTAAAGAGACTTGCCGGTAACGAGATTGAACTAGGTATTGAGATACCGACGATCGAATCTCGGGCAAGTAACATACCGATGACAAAGGGAACAACGTATGTTGTTATGTGGTTTGACCGATAAAGATCTTCGTAGAATATGTGGGAGCCAATATGGGCATCCAGGTCCCGCTATTGGTTATTGACCGGAGACATGTCTGGGTCATGTCTACATAGTTCTCGAACCCGTAGGGTCCGCACGCTTAACGTTACGATGACAGTTTTATTGAGTTTTGATGTACCGAAGTAGTTTGGAGTCCCGGATGAGATCGGGGATATGACGAGGAGTCTCGAAATGGTCGAGACGTAAAGATCGATATATTGGATGACTATATTCGGACTTCGGAAAGGTTCCGAGTGATTCGGGTATTTTTCGGAGTACCGGAGAGTTACGGGAATACGTATTGGGCCTTATTGGGCCATACGGGAAAGAAGAAAAAGGGCCTCAAGGGTGGCCGCACCCCTCCCCTTGGTCTGGTCCGAATTGGACTAGGGAAGGCGGGCGCCCCCTTCCTTCCTTCTCTTTTTCCCTTCCTCTTTTCCTATTCCATATGGGATGTGGAATCCTACTAGGACTAGGGAGTCCTAGTAGGACTCCACACTTGGTGCGCCCCCTCCTAGGGCCGGCCTCCTCCTCCCTTGCTCCTTTATATACGGGGGCAGGGGGGCACCCCGGAGACACAACAATTGATCATTGAGATCTCTTAGCCGTGTGCGGTGCCCCCCTCCACCATATTACACCTCGATAATACCGTTGCGGAGCTTAGGCGAAGCCCTGCGTCGGTGGAACATCATCATCGTCACCACGCCGTCGTGCTGACGAAACTCTCCCTCAACACTCGGCTGGATCGGAGTTCGAGGGACGTCATCGAGCTGAACGTGTGTAGAACTCGGAGGTGCCGTGCGTTCGGTACTTGATCGGTCGGATCGTGAAGACGTACGACTACATCA